>NW_028321898.1:14742954-15045984 GCF_036245765.1 Copidosoma floridanum | reverse complement strand
GGTCTTGTTAACTACCATCGGTCTATAAGAAGTCCATTTTTTCGACTCATCTTTTAGGAAGAACAAACCTTTGTTTTACCTGCATGAATTGTAATGAGCGTTATAATTTAAATTTATATTGTTGTTTTAAATCTATCTTTATCTGAATGAGGTAAATAGTCACTCGCATTATCGTATATGGATAGATCAATGGAAATCTGGACTATCTATAGTTTATGGAATATGATTACTCATTACTTTATATAACTTTGTCGTTATCAAATAAATTCTTGTTTGAATTTACAATTAAAAAAAAGATAATAAAATTGTTTTTGTACATTTAAGGAGTTACATACACTCGTTGCGATTGCCGCTGCAATCGATGGAAAATATAATTCGATAGGATGGTACCACTTCGAAGTGGAACCAATTGTTGTTTGATATATACGACCACGATCGATTGGTTCAAAAGTTTGGAGGAAAGGGAGTACACGATTTGCCTTTATAGCTTTCAAAAAATGGTAGTGAAAGGTTTGCGAACGGCAAAGGAAAGGTAAAAAAAATAAGTGTACTCACGGACAAAGAGGTTGCTCATCAGGGTCGCTGGAAGACAGAACGAAATGACAAGGACGTCAGCGACCGCCAGGTTGACGATGAAAAAGTTGGTGACAGTGCGCATTCTCGGCGAGCGATAGACGACGGCAATGACCAGAAGGTTTCCAATTAGGCCCAGAACGAAGACGACGAAGTACGCAACAAAATAGACGACGGACATGGCTAAGCTGTGCCTCCACCACCTGTCCGTGACCTGCTCGACCGATAAATTGCTTGGCTCCTCACTCGAGACATTGTAAAAAGTACCAATGGGCAGGTAGTCACCCCGCTCGGTGTAGTCCAGTGGCTGTCTCGTACTTGTTAGCACGAGAAGCTCCTGCACCGATCCGTTCACGTACTCCGCGAACAACTCAGCCCGCAAGCCCACGGCGCTCCGCAGCTCGAACAATGAAGCTCCAAGCCCACCCGTCGGACCCGTCGGCAGGCCTGTTGCGGACTGCTGCCCGTTTAACCTCCGGCGTTCGAGGTCAAATTCATCTGAATCAGGAAGCCTCAGTGAGGCCATCTCCAGGAGGGGCGAGGGCGGCTGCAGCATCGGCCCCGGCAGATTGTGGTGCTGGTGGTGGTGATGATGATGATGATAATGATGATGGTGATGGTGATGGTGGTGGTAGTGGTCGTAGTGGTCGTAGTAGTGGTAATGATGGTGTTGCAAGTATCTGCTGCTCGTCACAAGCTCCTCGACCATGGGACTGTTGCTACCGCCCGTACCGTTGCAGGCGCTCTATTACCAACCGATCTCGATCGAGGTCAGCTCGAGGTGCCGACCACTCGGATGCTTTCCAGGCCAAGCAGGTTGAGTTCGATGCCCGCTTTCGTCGGCCACCGTGTACTGACGGGGTGGGATGGAGCTCACTGCTAAGAGCTCAGCTACTTCGCTGACGCGGCTACTTCTGCCCAGCGAAAGGAGGGCAAACGACCCAACCAGCCCTACTTGAAAACGTACGAAGAAACCTCCTTGATCACCCACTTATCTGAGTCCACTTTGCCGCGACACAATTTTCGAGCACGTCTTTCCCTTTGAGTTCCGGCTGTTTGACTACTGTTTTCTCGCCCCTTTCAACGGGAGTAAAGGGTTCACTGTTCTATTGTACTGGTTCAATTTTGCTGAAGCTACGGCCATAGGTATTGGGGACCACCAAAAAGAGATCGAAGGACACGGATGGGTCCAGGATGCAAGGAGAATTGGGCTGGGAGCTAAGCAAAGCACACACTGCTGCCAAAGCGAGAAAAGTTTCCTTGGTTGAGCTAGTGGCGGGCTACAAATATCAGCACGCGCGTGTAGCCGACGAAAAGCACACTAGTGGTGGCTCGTTGACTCTGACGGTCGACGGGCTGTCTGTGGGCACCACTAGCCCGCGAGAAGAGCAGCCCAGCTCCAGAGCTTCCCGGCGCTCTGCTGCGCAAGCGTTGCCCCTCGTTTCAACTCTACTACTACTATATTACTACTGCTACTACTACAACTACTCTTACTCCTACAACTTTTACTGCTACAATAACTACTACTACTACTACTACTACTACTACTACTACTACTACTACTACTACTACTACTACTAATACTACTACTACTACTACTACTACTACTGCTGCTGCTGCTGTTGCTGCTGCTGCTGCTGCTGCTGCTGCTGCTGCTGTTAGTACTACTACTAATACGGCGACACTGATGTCGCGTTTTTTTGTTGTATCTGTGCCACCAACGCTGTCAAAGCCAATGTTGCTGTTGGAAGCAAGGCCGAAGTGCACTGTACAGCTTAACTAGGTACAATATATAGTTGTAAGAGTACACGTGCGCAAGTTTGTACGTGCATGTGTGTGCACAGCCCACCCGCGCCTCTTCGTGCCCCGCTGACCTGTGTCAGCCTTTGCACGTGTTGCTGAGCACATATAGGTATGCTACTGCGATTGTCAGTGTTGTGGCCCGTTTGATCAAGCCTCGAGCTGCGGGGGTAAGGGCCGCTGTAGGGCCGTAGATGAAGGGCACGCTCATAGGAACGGAAGGGTCCATTTATACTTTGGGTAAATATAAATAAGTATCAAGTTTTTGGTTTGTATGGCAGTACCAATTTAATTTAATAATCCAGATTATCGAAAATCAATAAAATCAAAAACTGTGTTGTAAAAAAGACCACAGTTATTATAAATTTTTTTTTTTAACTAATGAGAGCTTCGTATTAATTAAAAAAAATTTAATTTCAATTAATACACAATATTTTAAATAAAGTTGAAGATTACAGTTAGTGCTTATTTTTCTACATATATACACAATAAAGAGTTTTAATTTAAATACTATCATTACTTCGAAAGTTTATGCCTAATATTTACTAATATTATACCTAATATTTACTTTCATAATACAATAATCCCTGAAATACATATGCTCTCTTTTTTTTAAAAAGCCTAGCTTTAGATTAACGTGGAACTGTTGTTGGTACGAGATAAAACACTCAAGACAGTTTTACCTACCTGTCTTATTTTAAAAATTAGCTATTACATTCAAAATCCAGATGTTTGGACAAAAAAATTAGAAAATACTATACTATCTCATAAAAAAATGATATCGTTCTAATTTCATTATTTTACAGCTCATCAGGTAATAATTTTATAGTCACATTTATAAAAAACTAAGGGTCGAATAAAATCGGTAAACTCAACTTACATTTTACCAATCAAAATCTGTAACACTCGTAATTTTGCAGTTAATTAAGTGTAGCAGTAGCCTTCACTTAATAAAAACACATATTTTTGTCACCTCAAACAGTACCCGCACTGGGAGGAAAAAATAACCGTAATTTATACCATAATGACAACGGTAAAAGTGAAGTGATCTGACGATAATTATACTTTCTGGCTGTAGTTTAAAAGTAATTCATTCAACAACTTCTCTGTAGACAAGATGATATCAAGATCTTGTCTTGAAAAATCTAGATGTATAATATCAACACGAGATGTGAAGAAGTTTGTTGAGACAAAAATAAGAAAAGCCATAGAATAAAATCATATCGTGAAGATATAACATTCAAGATCTTGAATACATTGATAGTATGTTATCATAAAATAATCGACAATTATAAAATAGCCCAGGTGAGAGAACTTGAACTTCGTGACCATGAATTTTTTTCCTTTGTCACGTAGTTGAAAATGTACTGATTTATAAACTGAGTTAACTTCTTATCTGAAAAAATGGTACACTTATTTTTTAGATAAAAAATTCATTAAAAAAAGAAATTTTTATATTTTTCGAATTATCTCCTTACCACTCATTTCGATACCTTGTCATACTTAATAATTCTCACTGTTCAGCCCCACCAATATAGCTTACGAGTTGCTATACTGTATAGCTGTTGTGTCAAAATAGCCACACTTGAGCCTTAGAGCGATGATAAACCAAAACAAAATAGTAAAATTAAAAAATTTTTACATCTTCTTGAATTTTTAACAAATATTTATTTTTACTGATTTCTTAAAAATATCTTCGGATTCACTCTTTTTTGCCTCGTATAAAACCCTATAACTTTTTAATTCGAAACTAAGGTGACTCGCTCTACCATAAATTAAAAAGTTTTTCATGACAGATATTTAAAAAAAAAAGTTGTATAACTTTCCAAAGCTAAAATAAGATTTTTTTTCAAAAGTTTACTGCAACGTCAATTATACAACAGTTTTGCCAAAACTAAGACACATTTAAATTAAACAAGCATATTCTTAGTAATAAGACGTTCAGCAAATAAGGTAAGAACATCCTTACCTTAAGTGAAATAATTTTTCATATACTACTGAAAAATCAAAGTGATCATAAACGATGGGGTAGAGTGTGACTTTCTTCGTATTTACGTGATCCTTCGTAAACGTAAATTATTAAACGATGAAAGTCATAAAAAAACTCATTCTATTATATTTTTGGAAAAATATGGGTAGTTGCGTCGAATGAGAGGTGTATGGAACTAGCTCAAGTTCAGGTAGTGGCCATTAGCCAGCACTAAAAGTCCGGCTCCCATGTCCAATACTCATTAATAATATAATAGTTTATTCGTGGCTATTGGGATTATAATTCAGCCATTAGAGCCACGTACAGGCTGATTTTATAAGCTGGAAGAGTAGGCACTTAGAAAAAGTAAAAGGTATAAATAATACAATAATATTGCTGTCTTACTATTGAATTACAATAAGATAGTGATTATTTAAGAAAGTTGAAAGAAAGTGACTGCAAAAATGAGTGATTAACTAAAAAAAAAATCTGTGTGGTCTCTCAGAAAAGCTCAAATTTTTTGCTATACCAAGAATTGTAATAGCACTGGTTATATAAGAAATATTTATTATTTGATGATTTGTCGAGAGATAAAATAATACATTTACGTGCTTAGAGTATAATTTCTATTTAACAAGTTAGAAAGACGTATTAAGGAGGTAACGCAAAAAATAAGAAATGTTAAATAACGCTCAAATAAAGCTATGTTTTTTTAAACAGCATTTTATGAGCGTATACACTTTTCCAATATTTTTTCCCGAACGTATTTAAAAGAAATAAAAAACTTATTTGATTACACAATTTGACGCAGGTTAAACTACCATTTAAGTAAATTCCAACTTTTTACAGGCAGTATTAACTACCTTCATAACAGCTTATGTTTAATTGTGGAATGAAATGTTTTTTCTGTACAAAATACATCTGGTAAAAATACTGACAAAATTTATACGCACATTTAATGTTTTCAAAATAATATAGTTTAAGTTCAGTGTTACCTAACATTCTTTATCTTTCATCGGAACCTTATTTAAGAACATATCATCACGTTTTCAAAACATTAAAAACCTTCTAGCATTGATTGACTGCATCGAAGTAGCCATTCAGAGATCAAAACATGTATGATATCAAATTGTCACATAAGTGCTGTCAAACCTTTTGAACAAGCATACCAACTTCTTGCAGTTTCAGATATATGTTTTTCATTATATTATATAGTACTAGCGGACCCCCTGTTTCGGATTCCCCGAGATTCATGAGTGGAACACCGTAGTGGGATGATACGTAATTTTAATTAAAAAAAAAATTTTTGTTTGGAATCCATACAGTTTTGGTCGAATATTAAGCTGTAAGAATGTTTGAAAAATTGTATGATGCTGAAAACTATCGTGCGTTCCTTACACCATAAAATAGTTGTTGGCCCTAAAGATCTGTTACTCCTGACTTTTTCATGTTATGATAAATGAAAAGGGCTATTCACGTAATAGATTTTTTATTCGTCGGTTTTGACGCTGCTGTTTCAATCTTGATGAATGTTCTGCGTCAGTTTCTTGACGCCTAGAATTGTATTTATTAGATATATTTGAAGTTTTCCTTCCAATTCGTCGTTTTGTGACTTTAGACATAGTTAAAGCGATTGGGAGCCCTAAAGGCTGTTTTACGTCAACTTTTTCTCGGAGAGGATCAGTGATTCCTGGTTTAATGCTTAGAGTCAAGAGGGTAATGCAGGATCATCACGTCGGTGACTAGATATTCCAGCTTCGTGAAGAACAACTCTGCTCGTAACGTCTGTCAGTGAATGACTTACTTGGTTTAATGATGTCCGACTTTATATAGTCTTATAGTCGACTAATCGTTGCCGGAAATGATAGTAAAAATGTACTTGTTGGCAAGGTAGTTTAACATTAGTGGCCCTAAAAAGAACCGATGAGATTAATAGTGATATAGTGAACGTAAAGACTTGTGATATTCCTGAAAAGGGCCAGTTGTAATACTTCCAGTATTTCTTATTATTATTCCAAATTATGGAGAGCTAGCTGTTGGTAGCTTTACTTCTACCTCAAAGTCTCTGAATATGGAGATCATGCTGGAGGGAGGTACGCTGTTGGCCGACGAATATCTCGTCTTGAGGTAATTCCCTGGATAACTAACCCGCTCACTGTTGTTTGACCGTAGGCAACAAACTCTTCCAATTATTTGCTTATCGTATATAAAGTGATTGCACTGATGACTTTTTTTTTCATATTTATAAAACTGCACTTAAAAAAAGCTTGGCCTGTCACCTTTGGCATGCTGCAGAAGTAAGAACTTAGAAAAGAGTTGAAATATTTGTTATAATGTCGCTAATATGCTATAATTTTTTCTCAAATTTTTTACTTTGATTCCATAGAGAAATATCTAAAACACTAGAATTGAAGGTTATGTTTTGACATAACTCAATGCCTCTGTCTTTGTGCACTCCAATGTTTTTATTCTCTAGAGGATATCTGTAAAAATCGTTGTCTTTGGTCTATCTTGTTTTTTTTCAGTATATAGCGTTTTTTTTTAAATTTTTTAAGGTTGTGTGCTCACATGGCCATGGAAAATCGTTTTTGCATTTTTCTTATTCTGTACTGAACATAACATAATTTTCTCCAAAATTTTTCCCCTTTATTTTATGATGTCAGCTATTAAAGTTATGTTCTTACATAACTCAACGCCTCTTTTTTTGTGTACCATGACATTTTTTTCCCTTAGGACAGCGGTGAAAATTGTTATTTTTGGTCTATATTGCTTCTTTTTCTAGATATGGCGTATTTTTTAATATTTTAAGGTTACATCATAAATATTGTTATAGCTCTTCGGATCAATATTGGCAGTGTACATCGATCTACCATGCACACAAAATTTTTTTGGTATTTCATTTTATTGAAATAATAACCGTATCTAGTCTATGTGTGTATTAAATTATTAGGATCTGAACAATGGTCGGGGTGGGGGTAAGATAAAGTGCAGGCTATTCTTGTGTCGAGGCTTAGAAAAATCGCTACTTTACATGTAAATTAACGTGAGCTATTGGCGCTGTTGGCGTTGTTTAAATCACAATATTATGCGTGCGCATACACTATAGACTGATAAGGAATGTAGACTGCTCTTCTTAATACACTGAAACACGAGTAGAAAGAGACAAAGCATCGCCAGCGTCAGCAAACTGTACTAATTGATAGAGAGAGAAAGATTCAGTCAATGATCGTATAGTTCGCTGACATGTTCGATGCTATGTCTCTTTCTACTCGTGCTTTGGCACCATACATAAAAATGAAAAGTCTTTATTTTGTATATGCTGTATAATAGACAGTACACATACACACATACACACAATTTCATGCACAAGAATAGTAGTTACACGCACATACATACGTGTATGCATATTTGCACACACTACGCAGTACTTACTGCGTACGCACATGGCAATAAGCATACATTATACTATATACTGACTATATGTATATAGCGGAATCCAAAGGCGAGCGGTGAGGCTCGTATTGGATTGCTTAATTATTTTCCTATCTCAAAAAAACAATGGGTCACGTGATAAAGCCTGTTTATTTGTCGGGTGATTGGCTGAGACTGATCAAGCACGGGTAGATTTAAGAATGAGATTTTGAAGACTCAGTAAAAAGTCATTTAAAGTTGTAAGTTGATAAAGATTACGTGTTGCAACAAAGATATAATTATTGTATTTTGCATTAAAAATATAAAAAATAGATGTTTGATTAAATTTTGGGGGGTTCGCGTGTGGAGGGCACAGGGGGCGCAGCCCCTAGTTTTTAAAAAGATTGATGCCTCTGGTACTAAACGTACTGATGCCTTTATCAATCCATCGCTACATCAATGTAGCTATCTGCATATATATTTATAAACCAACATGATGGCTCATCGATACAGAGTTACACTGTTGCAGTTCCATCGATCACCGAGACTAAGCAGCATTTGGCCTGGTAAGTACTTGGATGGGTGACCATACAAGTCTCGCCATTTCGCCTCTGCTGTTTGCTTCGAGGATTGATTGACTGTTTCTCTGTCCCTTTGACATCGTGAGCTGGAGGTGTACCAAATTTCTGCCCCGTTGTCTAAGTCCGCAGCTTCAACACCAGGTCAGAAATGAGGCAGATACACCGGGAAGTTCCGGATCACGTTTTTCCTACGGGAGATTACTCGGGATTTTACTGGTCCACATGACGATCGTCGTGGGCGAATGCAGAGCAGTTGTTAGGGCCGACCCTCCTTTCGATCCCATCTCAATTCCTTCCTAATCCCACGTGCTAAGGGCCCTAAGTAGTGCCTCTGAAAGAGAGCCGCTCTCTAAATTTGAATTAGTGAAAATTTCACTATTTGTGGAAGTGAATAAGATTTTGACTTTTAAAATTGTGAATATAAACTAATTTTGAAATAAAAAATATTTGCACTATTTCAAAAAGTAAAAAGTCATAGAAATTAACTATTTATAAAGTAAAAATCGCTTATTTCACTTTTTTCGAGTCAAATCGGCTCAGTCGTGTGTGTGTCGCTGAGCAAGCAAGTCGAATCTATTCGCGATTGTTTTCTAAGGACTGTTTTGATGAAGAATATGATGTTAAATTTGCATATGGTATATTGTATATGTTGTGATACAAGATATTTGTTTTAGATTTTAAGATCAAACCAAGGATTTAAGAGAGTTACTGATGTGTGTTGTGTGTAAAAAACTGTCATCCCAAGTAAAGTATTGGACAAGCATGTTCGTGTTATCGAAGTTTTGTTTTATACTCTCTAAATTTGAAATAGTGAATAACCACTATTCTAAAGTGAATATTCACTATTTCAAAAAGTGATAAGTATACAACTTTGAAATAGTAAATATTCACTATATCAAATAGCGAAACCATATTCACTATTTCAACCAGTGAATATAAACTGGATGATATAGTTAATATTCACTTATTTGAAAGTAAATTGATTTACTTTCAAACTAGTAAATAGTTTCTAGTAAAATGAATAATATCCCGAAACTATGAAGAAAATTAAAATAAAATTTGTAAAAAGACAACAGCATCCATAAGCAGAAGTGAATCGTCTTTCTCTCTCTTTTGCTATAGCTGCTCGTATACATAATAGTGATTTATCAAGCCTTCTTATTAAATAACAATTCTTTCTTTTTTCCGCACATAAGGTTGATCATTCGCTCTGTTGTACACACTGCCAGCACCAGCACTCAATGCTACTTACATTTAAGTACACTGATCCACCACTACAGAACAACACATATCACATGTATACAAAACAAAACTATTATAACCTAAGCACGCTTGTCCAAAACTTTAGTCGGGATGACATTTTTTCACACACAAGACACATCAGTAATTTTCTTAAATCCTCGGTTTGATCTTAAAATCTAAAATGAATATCTTGTATTGCAACGTACACTATACCAAATGCAAACTTAACATCATATATTTATCAAAATAACATTAAAATAGTTGTTAAAATACACTCTTGGTCAGATTTGACCTTGCTCGTTCAGCAATCCACACACGACTGAGCTGTTTTGACTCGAAAACAAGTGAAATAAGCGGTTTTTACTTTATAAATAGTAAATTTCTATGACTTTTCACTTTTTGAGATAGTGAAAATATTTTTCAACTTGTAAATTAGTTAATATTTACTATTTTGAAAGTGAAGATGTCGTTCACTTGCATAAATAGTGAAATTTTCACTATTTCAAATTTAGAGAGAGCACTTTCGTGGATTAAATGTTTTGATTATTATATTTTAAGTATTTTATCGTTAATTTTTCGGCTGAAAGTTATTTCTAAGCGTGCACACTATTATTACATCAAAATAATCCCTATAAAATATACTATATTAAAAATGTGTTTCCATCGATTGGAAATTGTAAATCCTGCTCTCTAAAGTTAAATCAGTCAAATTTAACTGATAATAAGTCAATGTTTACTTATTTTGTTAGTCAAATGTCGTTCACTACGAAACAGTCAATATTCACTTTTATAAACAGTAGAAAAAAATGACTATTTCTATCAGTAAATAGTGACTCATTACATTAGTTAATATACGCTTATAAAATAGTTAATAATAATGAATTTTTTTCGATCTACAAAAATAGTTTTACTCATTAGATAAGTTAACAGTTACTATTAAAATTAGTACATATCTACTTTCAAAATAGTATCCTCAAAGCTCTGTAAACACATTTGGATTATTATTTCACACAATTTTAATATTAAAGAACTTAATATAATACGTACATTTACTAATTTAATTTAATATTTTTTAGATTAGCGTATAAAGACGATACTATCGAGTTTGCTTTTCTCTCTGTTATAAGATACACATATGACTCAATGAACTGGAAAAAATTTGTCAAAATAACAGGGTATTGTATATTGAATACATAATACATCTTAAACAGCAAGTCAAACGTTGTTACAATATCTTCTGAGTCTTCACACATTAAAAATACATCATCAGCAACAATATAGTACAATGTACTTTTTCCAACTAATTGTACTATGTAAGGTTAAATGGGGCTATCTGCAGCTTTTCTTTTCTCGTTGATAAATATTTCGATATTGATGTCATCCTGGAACCAGAATAATTTTTTCATATACAAAAAGTATAATTTGAAAGCTGAAAAATAAGTATAAATAATTACCGTTATAGATTCCATAAGGTATTTTATAGGATTAATATTTATGACACGCTTATTCCGTTTATCTTGACTCGTTGTTTCTAACACTTCAGAATTATCTGGTTTATTTTTTATTTTGTTTTTCAATCTGTTACTTAGAGGCAGTAGCTCGATTAGTGTTAATAATGCTCTTACAGTTTCTAAGCGAGAAACATATGTTAAAATAAAATGTAAGTCCAAAAAATATTATTTATAATCTTTTTATTATTACCACACGAAATCGTTTCATATTTCTCGTACACATTGAAATGTGCTATTTTTGCGTATCTTAAAATTCGTAGCACAAAATCTGTGTCGGATTTTGCAATGAAATTGTTGCACAAAGTTGGAAACGTATTCTCGAATTTGTTAAAGATCTATAAAAGAAAAATGTCATTTTCAACTCTAAATTATAATTTTGAATAAAAACGAATAATTTATCTTACCATTTGACCATTGTAATCTAATAAACGAAGGTATTGAGAAATAACTTCAGCTACGGAAGAACTTTTTTCTAAGATCCATTGCCTCCTATTATTGAAAGTCTCCTTTAAAAGGTCTTAAATGAATCCCTTGTATGCAGTAGTAGGATTTTCTCGTGCCATGAGAGACAAGTGTTAAATAATTATACATAGTTAAATGACTTTAAAGTGTTCATGATTCTATCGACCATATTCATTAAAATTTTTTTCCTTATCATACCTTCTCAGCTAGATCTTGTTCAGACATCAATATATCTTCAGACAGTTCATTATTTTTTTCTGAGCTGTAATTTTTATTTTTTTTATATCTTTTCTACTCGGTGGGAAGTGATTTCTGTTGATTTTGAAGTAGAAAAGTCAGAAATCCACGTTTTGTTGTGGGGTCATAGTAGGATTCCCGATGTCACACTTTTTATTAATAATTGCAATTCAAAATGTCACAAATTTAACAATACTTAAGATAAATTAAAAATATCCACATCCTTTCGTGTCATCTTTTAAAAATGGAAACTCTCTAATTATAGCCTTGGCAAGTTCGTGAATTTATGTTTCGTAAGGGTACCTAAGATTGTTAAAGATTTCATAAATTTATTGTTATTACTATTATTATTATTATTATTATTATTATAAATAGTGTTATTGATATTATTATTATTATTACTATTATTGTTATTGTAACTCTGAATATAGTATAAATTCAATTGACCTACTTGGTGCCTTGAGTTGCTACTGATTCTGCGACAGCAAAACGTACAAAAGCACGCCTATCTACTTCAGTCAAATAGTTATCTTTTGTTGCCTTGAAAATAATGTTTGCTGATTGCTGATTTTGTTACAACGCACTTTTCAGTGAGCCAAAACGCTATAAAGAATAAAAAATTGAAATGCAATACAGATTTACACCAAAGTATGAGGTAAGAGTCATTTCCTTAAAATATAAAATTTAAAACTAACTGAAAATTTTAAATTTTCAACATGATTTTCATTTATTTTACTGCAACTGGCTTGAGCATCCAACTTTTGTTTTTTATTTTCTGAGCATTTAGTTCTACTGTAAGAATCAAGCTCACTTTCTTTGATTTTACGTTTTTTGTTATCGAGTGATACTAAATCTTGCGCAGTGACCACATTTCCATCTTCATTTAATAGACCCATCTCATCAACAGTTTAAATTTGTACGACCTCCTATAACACGTGTACTATTATAAGAATTATTCTTTCATTGCTATAAATTATTATTTCAGAACTTACAGTTGTAGGTATATATTTAACATTCTTGATAATTTTAAGTATCTCTTTCGTTGGTCCCATTTTTATTTTCATCATATGAAGATCATTTTGCGTAAGTTCAAGGAATGATATTCCATTAATGCATTCCTCTACATGGATTAACACAGAAATTTAATACAATCATACAATAAAAATTGAATTCGTAAAATATAATTTTACATCGTTTGCAAGTAATAAATGTATATTTATTATGTTAATGTAGAAAAATATATATATTTAGCTTAGTTAAAGAGGACATTGGAAAAGATAAAACGGCAACGTGAGTTTTTGTTAACATAACCTCCCTTCTGCCACGTCCTCTCAAGAGTATTATACTTATGTAATATATGACGAAGACTGATATACAATAGGTCATCGTTTGATTTCGTCCAATAGCAAACTGGTTTGAAATATGCAATATCATGTACATTGATAAATTTGTATAGCCCATTACCTAACTCAAATGCCCAAACTACTAGACTACTATCAAAATGACAAGTTACACAAAAACTGCAGAGGAAAAAAATTCTTTCATCATCTATAACTATTTATCAACTATTTCGTCAATTCTTCCAAATAGATGTAAATTATCTTCTCGTCAGGATGCTTTTTCTAATACAACAAATAAACCTTTACAAAATTCTACTCCATTAACTGTAATTTTTTTTGCTGAAGAAATTTTCTTGGTAATCCGTATGTAAGAGATCGTTTTTACTTTGTGTCTCAGACACGGAGATTACTTTACTACGGGTCACACGATATTTATTAATTTTGACATCACCTTACCCCCATTTTGCAGCTTGAATACATTGAGGTAGTCTGATGAGACTTTTTGGGGGGTTTTTAAAGTTGTGGATATTTTGCGCTCTTAATTTCAATAAGCCATGTTTGCCTTCAAATCTCATACAGTTTTAATTGCTCGGAGGTCCAGAACTTTCTATACATTCAGCATAGTGTGAAGCATGATGAAGTTTGTTAATAAAATTTACATCGGGAAAAAATAATTGCAGTGTCTCTAAACATAAATGCATAAGGCGATTCAAATAAGCGATCTCAGATCTGTATAATTTTGGAGCAAAAATTATTTCTATTATTCTGAGCAACATACTAAGTAAGTCCATATTATCTCCTTCGTTGACTTTCTCTGATACTAAAAAAGGATAAGCTCTTGTCAAACACCACATTTGCATTGCCTTTTGGCATGTTCTTTTTTACTCAGCATCGAATCGGTGAAATTAGCTTTTTTTTGCGAGCGGGCAGAAATCTTCATAGACACCCCAGCTAATCTGGTGGTAGTGTCGGATTCATCCGGTGTGCCTACCGACTAAAAACTAACCTTCCATGGGACAGGTCCGTAAGGACCACTCCCCTAGAAGACAAAAGGGCATAAGAGGAGAAAGAAGAAGGAAAATAACGGAAAATTTCAGAGGCTGACTCACTCTCGAAGAGATGAGAGGAAGGGGCACTTACGCATCTGGGCGAAGCTCGAATCTTCGCTTGCGCCGGAATAGAATTAGAGAAGCTTAGATTTTGTGTTATTGTATGTGTGTGTAGATGTGTGAGTCCGCTGGGTATTGTGTATTTGGAAGCGTACTTGTAATTAGTGTAAGTGTTTTATAGGGTTAAGGCCGTAGAGGATACGGCAGATAGAAGGGTGCTCCTGAAGGAAGCGTACGAATTGAAGTCACGTTCGTTTCGTCGAGATAATGGAGATGGAGATGATGCATCCGATGGAAGCAGGGGGGATTGAAAACCTAGAGTATATTACGGGTCCTCGGGGTTCTGTGCTAGAGCGCAGGGACGTCTTATAAGGTCGAAGCGACCGGGTTAGAGGTTTGCGTGTGTGGCGATGGTGGGGTTTGGGTCGTCTGTAATGGAGGCGCGGATTTTAGACCCAAGGACGGGGGCTGCTTGTATTGGAGGGACGATGTTAAACTCCTTGATAATCTGGGTATTCGTGATGTCCCACGGAATACCCAGGACCAACCTCAGTATCTTCATGAAAGGGCCTTGGATGCCCTGTAGTCAGTTTCCCTTTGCAGCGCCCCACGTTGGTATCGCGTAGGTGCTGATGCTCTTGATTATGGCGTTGAAGGTGCGCAGCTTGGTCTTCTGGGAGACGGCTTTGTTGTTGAAGAAGGGCTTTAGTTGCACGAAGGGTCCGTATGCCTTGCCGCGGGTGTTGTTGATGTGCCGAACGTACGTGAGTCGACGGTCTAGCGTTACGCCGAGGTACTTGGCAGAGTAACTCCAGTCGATTTCTACTCCGTTAACCTTTATCTTCTGCAGTAACTTCCTTAAATTTTCCCAGGAGACAAGCATGGCCATAATCTTTGCCTCGTTTACGACCAGTTTCCAAAGACTATACACGTTATGGAGAGTGACGATGTGCTCGTTTAGAAAGGTGGTGCACCGTGAGTGTTCTTTTGATGTGCAGCTGACCGAGACGTCGTCTGCATAGACGTACGTGTTGATGTTCTTGCGCTGGGGCAGGTCGTGGCAAAAAATGTTGAAAAGGGTGGGTGAGAGTTTGGAGCCTTGAGGGACTCTGGAGGTTATTGGACGGGGGTCGGAGAGGGAGTCGCCAACTTTAATGCGGATGAATCTGTCCGAGAGGTAAGATTTGACGGTGCCGATGAGGTAGTGCGGAAAACCTAACTGAATAAGCTTATACAGGAGGCCTTCGTGTCAAACTCTGTTAAAGGCCTGCTGTACATCTAGAAAAGCTATCGCGGTGAAGTTTTTGTGGATAAGGCTATTGGAGAGGTTTTCGGTGACTCTCAGAAGCTGGTGTACGGCCAAATATCTGGCTCTGAAACCGTACTGCATGTCTGGAAGGATATTATTTTCCGTGGCGTGCTTGTTTAGGCAGGTAAGAATGACGCTTTCAGTGATTTTACTGGGCGATGAGAGTAGGCTAATGGGTCTGTGGCTCGCAGGGTTGCTGAGGGGTTTTCCCGGCTTCGGGAGGCAGATGACTGTAGCCACCTTCCATGCAATTGGGAAATAACGAAGGCGCATCACGGCGTTGGTGATGTTGCAAATCGCCGTGATAAATTTTTGAGGGAGGATTTTCAGGACGCTATTGGAGATACCATCACTGCCAGGGGCTTTTCGAGTTTTTAAGGATCGGATGATGCCTCTGATTTCGAAGGGTGTGCAGTGTTCGAAATCTGTATTGTGAAGGACCTGTTGCTGCACCATGTGGGTGATCCTCGTGAGTTCCTGCGCTAGTTCTTCAGCGCTAAGGTTGGGGGAGCATTGATTTTGCAGCGAATCTGCAAAGATCTTTGCTCTGTCCGAGTCTAGCGAGTAGAGTTTGTTCCCTTGTTGAAGGGGGGGGGGAGGGAAGGCCGTTTGTAACGGAGTTTTTTAACGACCTTCCAAGCATTTCTTGGGTGGGGCTCTGCCTCGGCTATGAATTTGTTAAATTCCTTGTTTCAGAATTCGAAGACTTGGGATTTGACTTCCCTTTCAAGGGAGTTAAGGTGAACTTTAAGTTCGGGGGTTCTCCTTTTTGGCCAGAGTTTCTGGACTTTTTTCTTCTCCTTGATGAGACGCAGGAAGTCGCGGGGGAGTTTAAGTGTATGTTGGGGAGCTGTGGTTGTTGTGGTGGCTTCTTGTGTGCATCTGTTAAGTTTGTCAGTGAATTTGTCTACTGCTATGTTAAGTTCTGTTTGGGACCTAATGGGAAACATTTGAATGGAGAGGATTCGAGGTTACACGCAAAGTGGACTCAGTCTATGCGGCTGTTGGTAACGGGTATGGTGAGAAGGGATCTAGGGATCTCTAGGTAGACTGGGTTATGGTTGCAAGGGAGGTGTGGGGATGTTCATGGTTCCGTAGGTATGGTCAAGTTTTTCGTCAGGAATATGTATAAGATGTCTAGGTCTTGGTCTGGTGAGCTGGGGTAGTGAGTTGGTTCTCTCGGAACCTCAATGTTGATGTTGAGGTTGCGTAAGTGTTTGAGCAGGGAACGACCCTCAGGATTTTCGTGTTTGCATCCCCACGATTTGTGCTTAGCATTTAAGTCACCAGCAACTATTGTAGGGATGTTGGAGTCGAACAGTGGGATTATACATTGGAGGTTTGGATCATCCGTTGGAGGAGAACAGAGGGAGATGATTCTAATGGAGGCAGATGAGGTGGTGTGTACTTCAACGCCAACTGCTTCACAGTTGGCAGCGTCCGTATTTATGACTCGGTGGTGGATGCCCTTGCGTACAAGGATAGCTACTCCGCCATGGGATTTTTCGCGTCTGTCACGTCTATGTACCGTGTAATTTGGTATGTAGAGTATTTTTTTGTTGTCTAAGTGTGTTTCTGTGATGCATGCAATGTCGATGTCTTTTGTCTGGAGTATGTTTGTGAGTTCAGTCGTTTTGTGTGTGATGCTGTTCAAGTTCCAGTTGAGTAGCGTAAAGTCTCTGTCTAGCGCGCTGCTGTTCTGTTGCCCTCGAGACCGGACACTCTTTGGTCGAGGTGAGTCAGCAGAGTCATTATTGAATGGAGGCTTGTCTCGGTGGTTGGGGGGTGTGTTGAGCAGAGGAGTCGGGGGAGGGGCTCCTGTTCGGTGTTGTTGAGAGGATGCCACATTCGCGTATGACATCCCCTGGTGAATGATGTTCGAGCCTTGGGCTGTTGTCCAAGAGGTGACTCTTCTAAAAGGGGGGGAGGAGGGGCAGTACTTTTCTTGGGGGCATAAGCTCCTTTTTGGGGGATTTTCGGACAACCCCGGTAGAAGGCGTGGTGCTCGCCATTAGTTTGCACAGCGAGGGATGACTTGGTCCGTGTCCTTTTTGGACAGGTTGCGGTGGCGTGGTTTAAGCTGCAGAAACTACAAACAAAGGTCGCACGGCAGTAGGTTGCCATGTGATTGAATTTTTGGCAGCAACGGCACTGGGAAATGTCGTTTGACTTGCACTTCTGTTCTACTCTGACAGAAGTGCCCCCGAAAGACCTGATGTTGTAGATGTCGTGGGATCTGACATCTGACTCATCTAGGTACACAGTCACTAATGACCGGGTTCGGTCACCTTTGGTCATGAGATAGACACGACGGGTGGATGGTACTTTTTCCTGGATCATCTCCAGGATTTCTGCATCCGTGTAGCCGATGTTGACTCCACGGATGACGACTATCATTTCATGGTCCTCATGAAGCTGATGGGTGGTGAATTCGACCTTTTTCTCGTCAAGGTCGTGGACGATACGTCGAAAGCCGTCGACATTGTCAGGGTACACGCGTGTACCTTCAGAGGTCGTAATGATGCGGCGATCAGGGGTATTCTCCGCGATGAGGGCGTTATTAATCTTGGGCCATAATTTTTGGTCCAAGATTGTGATCGGTGGGGGTGCCTTCTTTTTGGGTGCGCTGCTGACTGCCTCCACGTCATGTTGAGTTTGGTCCTCAAGATGACCATTGAAAGCGTTTTTCCCTGTCAGGGAAGAGCTTAATGGTGACACTTTCGTTGGAGATTTTTGACCTCCATGTCAGAGAAGTTGGCTGCGGAGTTTCCCGCGTCGAGATCGCACGTGCGCCGTTTTTTCTGGGGTGGCTTTACACTTGGGGAATTTGCTAGGGTGTTCACTGTTTTTGGTAGCGCGGGGAATTGCTCAACTTCCTCAGTGGAAGAGTTTTTGAGATTCAGGTGGTCACTGTTTCCTGGGGACGAATTTATAAGTCTCGGGCCTTTTATGAGCGGAATTTTAGCTGTGTGAGGGAATTTCGTAAGGAGTGCTGCGATGGTCGCATTTTTCTCCTCGTTGGAGGCTTTTAAAGAATTAATCAGCTGGATAGAATTTTCCAGCTGAACTGAGTACTCACTCGCTATTTTCTCCAAGTACTCGATCCTCTGTTTCTATTTCTCGAGTTCCTTGGCGATTACATGGGGCACAGCTATGTCCCAGGAGAGCGGGCTGCGTTTCCGCTGAGAGTTGCGTTGGTTGACGCAGAGGTCTCGGCTCTTCAGCTCGAGGGATCGCTGGTCCATTGGCCGGCTGACTGTCATGTCAGATACTGTGGGGAACTGTGCACTATTGTCACTTGCACTAGCACTGACACTTGCACCATTTAGCGTGGACATCTCGGAAGATGAGGAGTATGTTTCTTCCAACAGTGCGTCAAAAGAGTAAGTCACACTGGCTTGAAATTGTGGATTATCCACAGTGCTCATTTTTTAGCTGTGCCCTGTGAAATTAGCTGAAGGCTTATTCTTGTACTCTAAGTAACCGTACTTGAACATTTCTATACGACTATTGAAATATAAAATGTTAAAAACTTTTGTCTGATAATGTATTCATGGCTCACTAATTTTATAATCATGAGTCAAATACCGCATAAAAAATCATGCATTACGTTAAACACTTTGTTGTTATTAATATGAAAAAACTTTGATTGATTAAGACAACAATCTCTTTTTAGTTCTGTGGCTGTTTTTGAAGCATTTGAGTCATCATTTCCTTTTAAAAAATTCAACTGTTGGTCATAAATTGTTTAAGTTATTGAATGGGCTTTTTCTAAAAAATGTGAATGCAAGTCAGATCTTGCATACAAACACAAACGACAAAACACATTCGCAGAAGGTCCTAAAGAGTTATATACATCGTGAACTGCTAAACTATCCCCGCAAAAACTCTCTATCGATGCACGAAGAACATAATTTTCATCAATGAAATTCAAAATTATTCCATTGTCAGTTTCCAATTTTTTTAAATCTTCCATGAAAGGACGAAGAATTTTTTCAAACCCATATTTTTGCACATCTACATAATGTGCTAATACTAAAATATGAATACTATCCAGCTCTGAATTCATGTGGGTGGGAAGATTAGATATTTGGTAGTAAAATGCTCCCAACTTACGAACACCTGTTTTCAAACCTAGCGGGTTAACGATCTCTAATTCGTCGTAGTATAATGTCAATCGAATTTCATGGTTATACTTGGAAAAAAAAGGATGATGTTTAAAATAAGATCCATCAATAAATCTCTCATAAAAGCCATCATGTGCTGGTTTTTCATTTTAAATTGCTGTCCTAACCGCTTTACTTGTTAATTTCATTTCAAAAACTGTAATAACTGGAACATATTGGAAAGATTTAACAACGCGTTTTGGTTCATAGCAGTTTGTCTTTTTATTTAATCTTGAATCCAAACGATAACCTAAAGGTATTTCTATAGGTTCTATGTAAGTCGTATTTTCAATTAATGCTCGTACTTGTTGTTCGTAACTTTTAAAATTTTTAAATGGTTCACCCAGCTCAAAAAAACTATCGATATCAGTAATTGTAGTGGGATTAATTTGATTTTGTTGTAAATGAGCGTGAATCTTTTTTTTCAATGAACTTGTTAATTGGAAACACAAATTTTCGCATTCATCTAAAAAGGTTGTCACAGCTGCTCCTGTTATTGAACTATTACAATGGAATTCTGCAATCATCTTTATAATTGATAAATAAAAATTAAATTCATCTTTTTCTTCATTTCCTTGTATGCTATCGTACTCATATTCATTCAACTCATTCTCATGCTCTAAAATACTATCATTGTCCGTTCCGAGATCACATGCATTTTCTTCAACCGTAATACTATGAGAACTATTGATAAGTGACGTTCTAGGCACATTTTCAGCTAAATGATGGTTAATAATGTGCTTACGCATATTATAAAAATGAAGAAAATTACTTGTGCAAACATTTTGTCCACAAATAAATCCAGTGTCTCCCATACCTTGAGTCACAGTGATACCGTGATCTCTAGTTAAATGGCTACTTAAACCATTAAGCCCTCCAGGTATTAAGTTTTCAGAAAGAAAACAGTTTAAATGATTCATGCTTATTTATGATGAAAATGCAATGCCTGAAAAATTACATTAATATTAAAAGAGGAGCTGAGTTAAAAAAAAAAGTTTTGATACCAACATCTTTGGTTGAACTTAACTTTAGTTTATTTTGATAGTATGTACTATTGAATGTGTATCTATTTAAAGTTGTACTCAGTACCGATTTAAAAATGCATTACACATCTCAGAAAATTGTATCGACGAGAATAGCCAAATTATTGTTCCTTTTCTTTTTAATTATTTTATTTACATTTTAAACGAGTGCCAATGCTCAAGTATTTTATAAAATATACTTTAACATTAAATGAGTACAAAAATAACAATTTAAATTTTAACTTAATAATACTTAATACAATCGTTGGGAAACAAAGCTCAAACTTTCTCAGTAAGTATGAATGTAAAATCAGGTTATGCCACACATTACATAATTTAATTAGCATCTGACCAGAGTTTCTAAAGAAGAATTGTATAATATATTTAAAAAAAAAAAAATTACGTATAGATATAAGGTTTGAAAATTAATTTAACCTCAGCATATTAAACGCTTAGCAAGTTGAATGCAAGCAGGTTCATGTTGATAGCATACAAAGCACTAGGTCTAATAAAAGATCAAATTGAAGCTTTTTTCAATTAAAAAAAAAATAAAGTTGAGAATTGTTTGAGGAAAAGTTACAATTGCTTGCATATGATAAAAAAACTACAACCTGATAGTTAACTAAAAGTGTATTGTACATTGATAAATTCCACTAAACTCGTATTGTATTAAAGTTTATTTGTTAAAAAGTACATTAAAACGTGAGGTAATGAAAATATAAAAAGCTGAAAAAAATTACCTTCTAAAACTTGGAGTGTTTCATTATCTATGGACGAAATTTTTAATAATGATTTCAATTGGCTTTTATCAAAGTTAATGTCAAATAGCGATTCTTCAACATCCATCTTTATTGATCTGTAAAAACTAAATGTAAAACGAAAATATAATTTCCACCTATACTATACTAACACTAGTCGTCACGAAGAGCAGATTCGTATCCCATAGTATTAGCACGTTGTTTTAATGAGCTTAGAGATAAAAAGAGCGGGCAAATAAGGGATCGTAGCTTATAGGTTGCCACAGCTCAAGATAAAAACCATACAAATTTATTTGTGACCACTTGATTTTTGGCCCACTTCTGTTTATGTACCAGCATGCATGTGTGTGTGTATGTGTGTGTGTACACGCGTGCACGTACACATATACACACTTCTCTTTACAACAATATTCTTACATATCGCAGAACTAAATGGCTACATAGGTGCAGCTACTTTCTGTATATATGATTAAGTACATAATTTACCTTAATAGAGAAAAGGCAAGCTGAGGGTTATGCTGCTCTTTAGCAGTAATTTCTTAGAAAATATACATTTAATGATGTAT
Source organism: Copidosoma floridanum (assembly GCF_036245765.1). NCBI lineage: Eukaryota > Metazoa > Arthropoda > Insecta > Hymenoptera > Encyrtidae > Copidosoma > Copidosoma floridanum. Next base: position 15,023,928 of record NW_028321898.1, on the reverse strand, counting down.
CCACAATTTATGGCTAAGCATATACGTAAAAAGAAAAATTTTTTAAACGCATTTTTCTTTCGAAGATCACGATAAGTACATAGTTTCTATCTTTCCATGCTCTGTCACTCAACTACATGCACATGCAGGATACACTTACCACATTTACACAATTTATATATAACCCCCAGCTTGCGCGTGTGGAATGATGCTAGTGTTTATGTAGTGATGACTTTATTTTAAATATGTAGCTAAGCACAGGTTACCTTACCTACATTTCAGTGCACGGTATTTACTGCGTAGTATTAACATACACTCATTCGGATACACAGCACTTTTTATCTTACGCTCGCTTTCTTACGCTGGCACATGTATACAAAAAACTACTAAACAATTTCTCATTAAATTAAGTGCAGCATTCATCAGAGTACTTCAACCTTCACATAATCCTAACCTCATTTCAAAATGCACATGGTCGTATGCAGGGAGGACACATTTATAATTCCGTATACGTTCCCTTAATCGGTCTCTATTTTTATTTCCTTAATTTGTTCAAAATAATAAAACTCGCATTCAACACAATCCTTACCACGTCTACACACGCATGTCCGCACACAAACATGTATCTCCAGCTGTTACTTTTTACTCTTAAAAATTAAATAATTACTCATCTTTTCGATGATGCTGTTCTTGAGGCTCAAACTAAGTACGGCTATGGCGAGTATTATTCACGGGAACTACAGCAATTAGAGAGACCAGCTATAGATAATTCACTCTTATTGCTCCACGTATTTGTCTTTTGCTCTTTTGAGACTTTTTCTCGTAGCCAGCTGGCTACCGTTCTCTTCAAGGAGTTGATCTGGACTCAAAAAAAACTATTGTTGAACGTGTAAGTGGTGTGTATATTTACAATGTTTTCGCATCAGGATGCTCAGAAAGCGTTATACTTTCAGCAACAAAGGCTTTCATCCAACTGTTCGTTATTTCGGCCTGAAAATTTATAAAGGCTTGCTCTCTCCTTCCTTAGTGAGTTAGATATACTTACCTTTTGTTGGCGCGCTTTCTACTTATATCACTTATTTGCGTGCGCAACTCAATGACTGATGAAATAGTCAAATTTTACTTATTACGCAGTAAACTATCGAATAGTTAATTTTTCACTTATCAATGAGTAAAATATCGTTTATTTCACAAAAAATAGAAAATCTCACTTATTATTCAGTAGTATTTGACTGTAAGATAAGTGAGCTTCAGGTTTACTTATTAGATCAGTAAAAATTTGACTGATTAGTAACTGAGAAATAAATAGTGCAGGTAGGCACAACGGCGGACTCTTAAAACCCGCCTGCATGATACAATATTACCACTTGATGTATACGTGAGTGCCGCGGTCGACTTTTAAAACTCACGTGCGTGGCACTATCCTGCCGCTTAATGAATTTAAGACTGTAAATAATAAACTATTTTAGTGCTTCTGTTGATTAGGTAATTCAGAACTGTTTCATCAATTGTATTCAATAATTAGGTTTTCATTCTTGCATTTTTTAATTTTTTCTATTCATGTTACTATTACTGTACTAAGTTAGCACTAATGACGCAATTACAAGCAAGCGGACACTCTCATGCGACCTTATATCTCCAAAAAACCCTTTCAAAAGAGAATTAAAGCTGTGGTGAATGCGAGAATTTTTTATTGGAAAATTAAGAGACTCCGGTATATACATTCGTATTAGTTTTATTTTTAAAATGTACCACAGGATATTATAGAATTTTTTTTGAGTCAAACATACCAATTTTGTAATTCGATAAAAAAATTTGTTATTAAGAACTGATTAGCAATAAATTACAAACAAAACTTTTTTCTATTTTAATTAGAGAGTCAAAGTACGTTGTACAAAAAATGTGTATTTATGAGCCTCAATTGGCAATGGACTAACCGTACTAAGTTTTCACTATCTAATCTAACTAATATATAAAGCAAAGTTGCTGAAACTGTTATAATCGCTAACCGTGAAATCTACTGAACCAATTTTGCTGAAATTTTGCATACTGATTCTTGACACTTCCTAGATGGTTTTAGTTTAGTTTTTATGTTAAAAAATTTAATAACAATAGCAATAAATAAGCTCAAAGTTTTGCGAAAATACACCAACTTTTCACTTTAGTTCAGTAGGATCCGCTAAGTGGCGTCGACTTAAAACCGAGGCTACCTACAACAGAATTAAATAAATGTGGTTATAATAGGCCAAAGCGTCTCGGAAGTTGCGGCTGTCGTCTACCTTCAGTTCATCGAGCTGCATCGAGAATGTAGATGATAGTCGTGCAGCTGGGTATGACGGTAACCGATGAAACTCTTCTCTAGGTCTATAAGTGACCTACATGCACTCTGAATCTCCAGGATTGACGAGTGCTACCAATAAAAAATTGTTGTAACCGATAACGTCTTCAGAGAAATACCTGGAGACGTATCTAACCTGCTCCAACACTTCAGGGTTATGTGACTGTTTCATCATCCCGCCTGGTGCTATCAGAGAGCTTTCGGATACAAATGTAAGCCAGGGATGACAGCCCTGGAAGGCACAGACAGCCACAACGGCTACCTTCTCAGTGGTCATGTCCCCAACGGCATAGCCACATTTTCCCGACTAAAGATGAGCGGTTGGTTATCCGAAAAACGACCTGAAGACGAGATATTCTTTGGTCAGTGACGTACCTTCCTCCATCACAGTCTCCGTATACAGAGACTTCAAGGATAAGAGTCAAGCTACCCGCAGCCAGCTCTCCATCATCCGAAATAATAATAAAAAATAGCTGGAAGTTTCACCACTGGCCCTTTTTAGGGCCACTTTAAGGATTAACGTTCTCTACTTGACCATCAATCTCATTGGTTCTTTTAAAGGCCACCTAAGTTCAAAGTACATTGCCAACAAATACATTTTTACTATAATTTTCGGAAGTGATTCGTCGACTAAAAGACTATGATGACTAAAGACGGCCACTATTAAACCAAGTCAGTCATTCACTGGCAGTCGTCACGAACGGAGTTGTCCTTCACAAGGCTGGGAACCGTGGTGACCAACGACCCTATATTACTCCCTTGACTCTAAGCATTCAACCAGGAATCACTAATCCTTTCCAAGATTTGTGCTCGGTTAACCTAACAGCTATGAAGAGAAAAAAGCTTGAGCCAGCGGGACAGCCTCTACTGGGCAAGTATCACTAACCAATCTCCCCATCTAAGATCACCAAAACAATTGAATCTGCAAATGAAAAAGGTGCTTTAGACACGAACGTCTTCGACGTTATACCACGAGACATTGGGATAGATCTCTACAACTATCTCCAAAGCTTCAGACTTTGTAATTTTTCTCCTGATTAGTCTGGGGCTTCAACAGCAGGCCAGAGAAGATCACCCTGAGATATCCAGGCAGTCACAATTGATGTTAATTTCAGTCAAGAAAGAGTTTACTTAAAAAGCTCACCGGTCTTTGTTAGGGCCATCGGACGTCAAACTACCTTGCCAACAAATATATGTGAACTTAACAAAGTTGACAGAAAACAACCTTTAGGGGTCACAAAAGTCTTAACTATGCCAAAAGTCACAAGATGATAAATTTGAAGGAAAACTTCAAATGTATCTAATGAATACAATTTTAGGCGTCAAAAAACAGACGCAGAAAATTTATCGAAATTGGAACAGCAGCGTCAAAATCGACACATAAAGAATCTGTTACGTGAGAGATCAGCTTTTCATTGTACCCTTACAGTAATCTCTTAAATCTTTAAAGATCTAAATCCAGATTTTTAAACTAGTAGACTATGTATTCGTGTTTATGTAGTAATAAGAAATGTAAAGCTTATGCTCCTGAAGTTTGTTGCTTTCGTAATAAAGTTGTGAGATAAGAGAAAAAAATTTTTTTTTAATATATATTTTTTGGGAGTTCAAAATCGTAACAACTTTAAAAAATAGCTCTATCCATAAATTACGTAACGGGAGAAACTGCAAATCAACGGCTCCTTATGGACAACGATTATTTTATGGCATAAGAAATACACGGTACTTTTCAGCATAATTATATTTTTTTTTTAATGTATACAGCTTATTATTTGGCCAAATTAACTGTATGAATTCCAAACAAATATGTTATTAGTAGGACGATTTTTGTTCTGAGAAGTGTCAGGAGAATATGTAAAATTTCTAACGGAAAACGTTTTACATTACATGTTAACACACTACGGTATTCCATTTAGTAAGTCTTGGGTGAAGCTGAGACGGGGGGCCGCTAGTAATATATACAGATACATTAGGAAAACCATAAAAATATTCTGTATCCCTTTTTTTGTATAAACATTTTTTTGAGGCCCACTCTTGAAACTGAGCAAATTATATTCGTAATATCACGTACTAAGAGGAAAAAATTTTAAATCCAGTAGAGGTGATATACTTTTTTGAATTTTCTTTTTAAAATTTATCGATGAATTTTTAAGACAAAAATAATCGATGGGAGCACGTCATTTTGTGTTGCTCATAACTTTTTTTCTTAATAAGCTATTGGAATTCTTAAAAATCTCAATTAAAGGCCTGAAAGAAGCAGTAATTTAAGCTCCTCTGTTGCATTTAAATCAGTAGGTTTCTTTTAAAGAGATTAGTAATAACGTGAGATCATAACTTCAAGCTTTAATTGACATTTTATAGGTCTCTGATTTTGTTCAAGTAACTTTTTTTTAAAAATTCAAAGAGAAATTTTTCGGAGAGTAAATTAAAGAGCTTGAAAAAATTTGGATTTTAAAGCTTTTAACGTCTAATTTAGTATAATTCAACAAAACTTACGAGATAAAATAATTCATCAATTTTCCTTACTCGTTTTGCTGTAACTTGAATAAAAAACAAAAAAGTGTTAATATTCGTTAAGTGCGTTCAAATAGATATTTTTTATGACAAAATAAATTAATTGCTCCCTTACAAAAAATATTTCTTGAATTGTTTCAGCATTATTCACTTGCAGGGTAACAAGAGAAAATCAGAAGATGCTGGATTACACGATTCCTTAGCCTGTTATGGGCTGCAAACTTTCTTAATTTCTGTTCTAAGAATTTGTATTTAATAGAGGAGAATTTTTGTTACATTATTGATTAATTTATTTGTTTTTAACTATAGAATGATAGTTGTTATCAGTTTAAAACAGTTTATTGACACTAGAAACCGATACATTGAGTAACAAAGTTTGCAGCCCATAACAGGCTATGTAATCATGTTATCCAGCATCACCCCCTTCTTGCCGTGCAGGTGGTGCTCTTTCACATTACTGCACAAAACGAATACGTAAAGCAATTATTCGGAGTATATCTATTATATCTTTATAATTTACATTAGATACGCGGAGTAAATCTTTTTTTCGACTTATTTTTCTGCAGTGGCTCGATTCGGCTCAATATCTATGAGAATAAGAAATAGTTTGAGAATCTGGATTTCTAAGTCATAAGAACTTTTTTTTGTTTCTTATTATAAACTTGCTGTCAACAAATTATTTCAAAAGATTATATTTGACTAGGATATTAATCATTGCAAAATTACAAAAATCCATTCTTCCACTTTTAACTCATTTGCTGAGTGTAGAAAGTACTTTTTTCACAGTTATCCTGACGAACTATGAGTAAAGAGCTGTGAATTACCGTGTTACTCTTCCATGTATATGCTATCATCATTGGCAAACTAAAAGCTTTTCACATTCATTGTGAATCAATCACTTACACAGCAATGCGTACTGATATTTAACATGGCATCCGATCCATCGAACCTTAGCTGGAAATATGCACATGAGGATTAAATAGTACATTATTATTAATATCTTTAAAAATCTAACCAATATTTCGAACAACTGCTGCAAGGGGGCACTTCTATTACCTAGAATTTATAATACACGCTTTACATTTATATTTATATTCTTCTATTTATTATATTTTCTTGTAATAAAAAATCCGTCTCATAGACAATTCAATAGTACACATTTTTTCTATATATACATATATTTTATTTTATAAAAAATTCCTATTTGAAAATTCAAATTTGAACGCCGCGCGCGGGGAATGTGCGTCTAGTACGTTAAGAAAACGCTAGAGCGCGTTTACCCAAAGAAGGGAAAATCTGCTACTCAAAAGGAAATAACGTTAGCATAAAAGGCACCATTGCGCAATGAAATGAGTTCATCTTCCAGCGAGCCTGGGACGCGGTATATTCGTTGCTCACCCAGACCTGGAACTTTCCCGTGCACCGGTACAATACCGCGACGAGCACGAAGGGAGAGAAAGAGACGAAGTACGAAGGCCGATAGCTGAAAAGTAAGTGTGTACACCACCAACAAGGTAACACTTCCACTAACCGGTACCTACTTGGACTTTCGGTGCTCGACCGCTTTAAGCGTGGAGACGACGCATCCCCAAGTAGTCGAGGTACTAGGGTTAGCGACCACGTTCTTAGGCGAAGTTCCTGGGTTGATGACTTAAGCAGTGCTCAAGACACCCAAGGGCCCTGAGAACGACCTAACCTTACGTGACTTGGTCGGATAGGTAGTTACCTAACACTAACTTTCCGCGGTTGTAATAAAATTTCGCATTAGTCTAACCTAACGTGTTCAAGCAGAGATACTAAGGAGGGAAAATTCAAATTGTCATTTTTGTAAAATTTTCTATTAAAAAGGCGGATAAATTTTAAGTGAATTGTCGAGTGTATTATATATTGTTTTTATTATTAACGTAGAAAATTGCGATCACTCAAATAAAATTAATACATGTAAAAATTTAATATATAATTTCCTTAGAATCATATGATTGAATAAATATAAAATAATTAAAAATAAATTGATTGTACTTATTTAAGCAAACCTTCCCCTCCACATAAGATTGCGAGTTCCTTTTTATAGTTTAAGATAAAAACTAGAAAAATAGCTGTTAAGATTTGAAATCGTTTAATAAACGGAGAATATTATCTGAACCCCAAAAAGGGACAGGAATAAAATAAAAAAGATATTAAATTAGAAAAATATTGAATAAGTTGAAAAAGATATTAAATTATTAAATTGATTAAATTAAGGAAACATTCAGGAGAACTCAATAAAGTAATAATCAATAAACAATTGCTGTATATGGTGCAGGAATTCATTGATTATTCAACAGATAAATTTTGAAACTTGATAATAAATATTTTTAAGTATTGTATATAATCGGCAATTTGAGCAATTTCGCTCTTTTACACAGGGCCACGAACCCGCCCTCCGACATATAAACACAATCATTGTTTGTATGTTGGTTCCTAATCTTAGAGTTTCCTCGGTACAGGTAATATTCTTAGCCGATTGTTACCATCACAAATTAACCGGGGTTATACTCGAAGAAAGGGAAGTCGTACTGCTTTACATAAAAGATTTAAATAATGTAAGAGGTACTATTTTTAAAAGAGCAATAAAAATATTTTACAATGTTAAAAAAATATCAACTATTTATTTTTCGTTGAAAAATTTAGCGAATTATTTTAATACTCGTGTTGCATCATTCAGCATATTAAAAAATCGTAAAGAATAGCACTAAAAATCATCTTACTTTAATTACTCCTAAATGTTGTTGAAAAAAGAGCTCCAATCACTGGTCACTTTGTATAATTTAATTTGAGTTTTGAAGGAATTTAAAAAATTTTTTCTGTTTTTTTATGACACAAAGATTAGGAAAAATTTACGAATAATATACAATGCAATTTTTCAGTAACACTACGCTGAGAGGAGGATTTATTTACTGTGACTCAGCGAAAAGCTGAGATGTTAATATTATTACATCAGTTTAAAACTGTGAAAGCAATATTCTTTTTTTTGTATACAGAGAATGGATTACGATAGGTTTTCAAATGCACATAAGTAGTTACGAAATTTTTTCTCTGTCTTCACTGAAAAAACGACTTTCTTGCGTGATTTCAGGAAAAAATGCAACATTAGCTTTCAAGTAAGAATCGCTTTTATTGATATTAAAAAAAGTATTTTAGCATTCTTCGTGAGAAAATTAACTTTCAAGCAAATAGCGAGAGTGTTAACCACGCACAGAATGATAATATACTTTTCCTATGAGCAGTACAGGCAGTTTTTTACCTGGGAGGAATGTTGCATATTGATCTCTGAAAACAGGGAACAAAATCATGCTTTCAGCAGAGGTATGAGAACAAATCTTATTTTACTCTGGTAAAAACTATTATATACGTCCGTCCTATTCATATACATATATAATTGTTTCATAAATTTGCACTGCTGTACATAAAACAATATTTTATATTTCTTCGTTTGATCCTTCAATACTTTTACTACTCTAATATCATTAAAGCAATGTATTATGCAATGCCAATACGACAAGATTACGTGCAGTCCTCTATTTTATATAAAAAAAATAATGTAATTGAAATTCACAATTTATAAGTAAAAATAATTTTTATTATCACAAAATATTGTAATGAAATATTGATATTTTAACTGTTACAATACGTATGGTTTCGGGATACATGTTATACGTGAGTTATTAGTTGCCGTATGAGGTCATATCTAAAAAATCCTTATTTAGGTGTAGTATCTTGCTTGAATTCCTCGTGAAGTTTTATTGAATAATTTTAAATTAAACGGTATGAAACTTTAAATCAAGATTTTTTTTAAGCTCTGTTATTCGTTCTCTGAAAAAGTTATGTATGAGGTATTTTCATCGAACATTTTTGTCTTAAAAATTCATCGATAAATTTTAAATAGAAAATTGAAAAAAGGTTATGTCAAAAAAATTAAAGGCCTATATAATGGCATTTCAAGCTTCAAATTCTGATCTCATATTATCACTAGTCTCTTTTGAAAAAGCCAACCGATTTTAGTACAACAGCAGATTCTAAACAAATACTATGTTTTTGTTTCAATCAAATGTTACTCGTAGGTGCTGGATATTTTTTATTGTATCTACAGTACTGATACTTCAAAATTGTTTTGGAAGGCTTTCATCGAGCTACAGGAAAATCAGCACACAACAAAATATTTGCAATTAAAAAAAATGTAGTTTCTATTAAAAAAAAAAAATAATAAATAAGGGAAAAGAAAACAGATGCAAGTCCTTTCATTGCTCTTGAAGGTACAGTAGATTGCGTGGAAACACAGTAGTAGTGTCATTATTTTCGCTACTGTCCTTCACTAATTTTATTGTTTCAAGATGTACATATAAATGAGCAATAATGTAAATATTTAGAAATAAAAATTACAGTGATTATGGTTTTCACTAATTTCTGAAAAAATTAGTCGTATTTGAAAGTATATACGTCTCAAAATCAACAAAAAACAAAAAGGGACTAGATACATTTTACTACGTGGTTGTAATAAAACTTAAGTGCTGTGAAAAAGGTTTAAGTGTATTTAATTAAAACGTTTCAATATTTCAAAATTATTAACACTTCAAAACTTTCGACTACACAACTTTACAGTTTAAATTGTCTTGAGAATATTTATCGTAAAAAAAACAAAAAATAAAAAAAAAAAACAACAAACCAGGGGGGATAAATGGGTCATGGGACCCACGGTAAGAACGAAGTTCTTTAAACATGACATGAGTATAAAAACACAATTTCTCAGGTAACAAGGGGGTCGTCAGACCCGCAGAAAGAACGAAGCTCTATAAACGTTAGTACTGCATTCATGTAGTTCACTAAACAAAAACTTGAAAAACGAATAAAAAAATAAAATAAAAAAAATAGTTCAGTACTCACGATGGTTGAACTTCGTGAGAACGTCGTGCATAAATACAGTACTCACGAAGTTTAACCATCGTGAGTACTGAACTATTTTTTTTATTTTTCTTTTTTATTCGTTTTTCAAGTTTTTCAACTTCGTTCTTACCGTGGGTCCCATGACCCATTTATCCCCCCTAGTTTGTTGTTTTTTTTTTTTTATTTTTTGTTTTTTTTTACAATAAATATTCCCTTTATTTTTACAATAAGTATTTCCTTTATTTCTTTTTTTTTTATTTTTCTATTTATATTCATTGTTTTGTATTTCCTTTATGTCATTTCTTTTTTCATATTTCATTTCATTATTTTTTAATAAAACATTTTATTTGTTTAAATTTCATTTGATTTCATTATTATTTTTTTTCATATTTCATTTTTTTATAATTCGTTTCTTTTTTTTTCATATTTAATTTCATTACTTTTTTTATTTATAACAGTAATTATTAGCATTACTGTAATGCCAAAAAAACCTCAGGTTTAATGAAAATCGGTCGGTATTTTATGCATTAAATGCATAAAATACAAATATTTAATGCGTCATAACGTGCCTTGTTATATTTAATCTACATAACCATATTTATGCTAATTAAATTTTTTTTTTTTTTTTTTAGATGTATTATTTAGAAAACAAATACATAATTTATCATGAATTAAATGTAGTATCAGTGAATGCATATAAAAATGGAATATTATAGTTACGAACCCCACAATAAGTACAAGAAGCTGAGTTTCTATAGCTGACAGTGCTCGTAGCAGAGTGGGTAAGGTACAGGACTCATATGCAGGAGGTCGAGGGTTCAAATCTCGTTAACGGAAAATGTTTTGTTTTTTTTTTTTTTTTTTTTTTTTTTATAGAATTGTAAAAGAAAAAAAATTCAAAGTGAAAGAAAAAATAACTGTGGGAAAATAAAATTAAAATTTGTTAAAAAATTAATTGCTTGGGAGCGTGAGGGGGAATAGTGGGTAAAGGTGTGCAGAAGTGTAACACAGCACGCTTGGCAGATATACGTATATAGTAGGAAGAGGGGAAGTGTATATAGGTGAGGGGGACGGGGTAAGGGGGGAAACTTGAAAGGAAGAGATTTCTGATTCAAAAAAAAGAAGTCTGTCGGTTTTGAAATTCCAGCCCCCCGAGTAAAGCGACATAAAGAACTTCGTTCTAAAAATTGTTCACCTAGAAGTTTTATCTGAAAAAAGTTGTACAAATATTAAAATAGTTAGTGCCAAAATCTACTTTCTTACAATAGCGTTGACAATTTGGGTATTCGTTATTCGCAGTATGCATAATATAGTATAAATTGGAACTTCGATTTCAACCACATTGTACACACAGCGAATCGACACTCACACTTTTATAATTGTAAACAAAGTTGTCAAACGAGTTATACTACAATAAACTTCTCAAAGTAAACGAACGTATTAAAAGTTGTATAAAAAGTTTTTATACATAAATCATTATACTATTATTATTTTAATCACACAACATAGCTTGTACAGTCGTACATGCCTTCATAAGGCTGACGACGCGATGACCTGTCATTGCTTCGTCAGCTTACAAGCATAAATACATATCCACGGCGCGCACACTTGTGCGCCGCCGCCATCTTAGGTCGTTACGCTGGCGTGCCTGCGTGCATGGCTGAGCCAGTCTGTTGAGACACCTAAATGCGTGCGGAGCTCCGTTGCCTCAAATACAAATCATACTCAATTTGCCCTGACACGGCAATACCTAAATCATATTCAATTCGCCCTGACACGGCAATAACACACTCAATTCGCCCTGACACGGCAATCATATCTCTCTGGGCCTTTACCGGCGTTTTTCGCGAGTGCACTCGTCGACATAGTATTAGTGTAGTCAATTTATTGTGTATCCGATAGCGTCTTGAACCCGAACAGCTGTAATTCGCGGCTCTCGTGCGTGCGTGCGTGTTTTAATTCGTAGTCAAGTCAAGTGTATGTAAATTTAGTTGTGTTCTTCAATAAAAGGGGTTTTTTTTACTGCAAGGTTTTTTCCCCTCAAAAAAACGCAGTGTCTTTATTTGTTTTCCTTTTCCTTATTTTTCAACTAGGCGAGCGAGTCACCTGCGACTCTCTCACCACGAGACATTTTGGTGCCGAAACCCGGGAGTGATCCTTGCACGCACGTGCGCGCGCAAGCCACGATTTCTTATAGCTCTCTCTTTCGTGGACGAAATCGCGCGCGTACACGCAGTCGCCGTGCACAACGAGAGTCGCCCGCGTGTGCGCAGCATATCCTGCTGGCCACGCGAGGATCATCATCACCGTCAACATCATCGACGCCGCCGTTCCCGCGCTCGGACACACCACCGCCCAGCTGCCGCTCGTCGCACGCAGTCAGATAAGTGAATTTGCTACTTCTTTTCCCTTTGTCTCCTGCACATGCGTTTCAGCAGAGGACACTTACGTTAATTGTTTCTGTCCTTCTCTCTCTTTCTCTCTCTCTCTCTCGGTCTCCCTGGCGCGAATTGCGTAGAGTTGCGTGTTGATTGTTGGTGTTCTCGGCACGGCGCACTGTGTGCCGAACCTGGCCGGCCGGTGCCTCGTGTTTGAGCCCTCCTCCTGTCTGTACCTTTTTCCATGTAATGTGGTAAGCCGCAGGCAGTCATGGTGTGTACGCCGATCAACGCGTGACATCCTCAAATTGTTTTAATTTTATCTTAGCATTTTGGTAATCACATTTAGTTTTTGTACACCCTTAGTGTTAAATAAATTTCAGCATCATGTCCCGAAAGTCTGCGGCACGCATTGACTACCTCGTGCAGAAGCTGCAAACGTTTTCTTTCAAAGTGCAAAATTTAAATGACCTTTTAAATAGCTCTTCTGTCGACTCCGTCAATGCGGGCCTGCGGCTCGCAGACCTACAAAAAATACACCAGCATTGCGTCCGATATTGCGATGAATTGACACTCAATCAACCTAATCATCCTTGTTTTGATAAGTTTTTCTCGGCTGAAATGACGTATTACACGGTAGCTTCCAAAATCAAACAAATGAATCAACCTGATCTTAACAGTAGCATCACCAATACCACCATCATTGAGAGACATGAAGCCCCTAAGCTTCCAACGATCAGTGTCCCGCCTTTCAGTGGCAGCCATGAAGATTGGATGTCTTTCAAAAACTCTTTTACTGATTTAATTCATTCATGCACTGACATTAGTGATATGGTAAAACTTGCTCATCTGAAAGGTTCACTGAGGGGAGAGGCACTGAGCAAGGTAGCAGTTTTTCACATTTCTGCAGAAAATTACACACAGGCATGGAAGGTTTTAAATGAGTTTTATGATCAGAAAAGGCTTTTATTAGAAAGACATATCGATGCCGTAATGAGTCTCCCCCCTGTTGGTAAGGCAACAGCAGCAGATTTATCCAAATTAATAGATGATGCTAAACAACACTTGAGCATTTTACAGCAGCTAGGCGTTAACATCCATCATGAATTTATAGTGAGAAGTTTAGTTAAATGTCTCCCCATAACAACTCGTAGGAGATGGCAGGAAACCCTAGCTTTAGACAAGTTCCCGACGTTAGATAAATTTTATAAATTTGTAGAAACCAACATTTTTAACCTCAAAGCAATAGAGAAGGAGTTTTCAACACCATCAGCTAGCAATAGGAAGCGACCCTCTGACAATTCTCAACTCTCCCAGAAGGCCAAGCGAACTCCTATCGATTTTAATGCTCGCTCCTTAGTGACAAATGTTTCACCAAATTGTCTTAAATGTAATGAAGTTCATCGGCTTTATGTCTGCCCAGCATTTAATAAGCTTGCCCTTCAGGAGCGGTGGGATTTTGTAAAGAGTAACAAAATCTGCCGTAACTGTTTGCGCTCTCATCCACTACCTTGCAAAAACGAAAGTAGATGTAGAAAGTGTAACAGGGATCATCACACCATTCTACATGCAGACAAGAAATCAAATACAACATCTCAACAACAGACCAAAGGAACACCAAACACTCCTACTCCTGCGACCCAAAAAACTGAAAGGGAACAATCAATTACATCAAAAACATGACTAGACCAGTACTGATTAGCATCATCAGCACATTCACTACACACACAGCTTATGCCGACAGCCATCTTACAGGTACAAAATCTCAAGGGTGATTTCATCTCGGCCCAAGCGTTGTTAGATTCTTGTTCTACTGTCAACTTGATCACTTCTAATTTAGCAGAGTCATTAAAGCTACCTGTTAAAGACTGTTCAGTCTCAATAGGAGCTGTTGATGACTTATGCACTATTCCCAAAAAATGCATTAAGCTTAAATTTCAATCCAATCACACCAAGTTTGGAAAAGAGTTAGAATTCCTTATAGTCCCAAAAATCACTAACCTCGTGCCAGATGAAATTTTCCCTCGTGAGTTATATCACATTACAAAAAATATACAACTAGCAGATCCTAAATTTCACATACCTCAAGCAGTTGACATATTATTGTCCTCAGGCACTACCCTAGCAGTATTAGCTGTAGGACAATTAAATATCACTCATAATACGACTAACATAATATTACAGAAAACTAGTTTAGGTTGGATAGTGGCACGAGGCTCAGACAACATATCAACCTCAAGAAAGGCGTCTTGTAATGTAGTAAAGTTAGATACCATGATAGAAAGATTCTGGCTAGTCGAAGAGATAGACACCGAACCCTCAAAATCTCGCGATGAGATAGCTTGTGAAAAACATTTTGTCAATAACACTCGAAGAGACCCTACAGGTCGATACATCGTGCGGCTACCTTTTCGTTGCAATAAATTTGAGTTAGGAGAATCTCGTTCTCAAGCATTAAATCGTTTTTATTCACTTGAAAGAAAATTTAAGGTAAATCCCAATTTTAAAGTAGAGTATGAAAAGGTGATGCAAGAATATATCGACCTTAATCATATGTCACTAGCTAACGACACTGTAGGAGGTTATTATCTTCCTCATCATGCCATAATAAAACCATCTAGCAAGACCACCAAGCTTGGAGTAGTTTTTGATGCTTCGGCAAAGACTTCCACAGGAATTTCACTTAATGAAGTTTTACTAGTAGGTCCCACCATCCAGGACAAAATATTTGAACAAGTAATTAAATTCCGAGCCCACAAATACGTCATTACAGCCGACATAGCCCGAATGTATAGGCAGATTATCGTACATCCCGATGATCGAAAATATCAGCGTGTACTATGGTACCATAACCACCAAATCAGAACCTATGAACTTAATACCGTAACATTTGGCGTTTCATCAGCCCCATTTTTAGCCATACGCACGATTCAGCAGCTCGCCAACGACGAAGCATCAAATTCACCACGAGCTAGTAAAATACTCCTCAGAGATTTGTATGTGGATGATCTCATTACTGGAGCTGACACTCTCGGTGAGATTATTCAGATACGTGATGAAGTGATTGAGCTGTTAAGTCGAGGCGGATTTACGATACGACAATGGGCCTCTAATCACGAAGCTGCTCTTAACAACATTGATAAGAAATTCTTTGATTTAGACTGTTTGATAAAGGAAAATCCTGTTCAAAAAACGCTGGGAATCATTTAAAATTCTCAACATGACAAACTTCAATACAAGGTTCAAGTAATTGATCCTAAAGACACTTGCACTAAACGTAAACTCATATCTGAAATTTCTAAAATTTTTGACCCGCTTGGATTGGTAGGCCCAGTGTCGTTATATGCCAGAGTTTTAATTCAAGATTGCTGGAAATCTAAGATCACATGGGATGAGTCCCTACCCCAGAAAATTCATACCAGATGGGCCACTGTTGCAGAACAACTACATCTGCTAGAAAAACTTTCGATTGATCGTCACATCTTGATTCACAATTTTGCACGAGTCGAGATACACGGGTTTTGCGATGCAAGCATACGTGGGTATGGAGCATGTATTTATTTCAGGTCCATAGATGTAAAGGGCAAAGTGTTGGTAAGACTTGCATGTGCAAAATCACGCGTCGCTCCTCTCAAAAATATGACTATTCCTCGATTGGAATTATCTGCCGCATCCTTACTCAAAAAACTATACGTTACTATGCGATCTCAATTCGAGCTTCATGTCGATCGGGTAGTGCTGTGGTCCGACTCTACCATCGCACTGCATTGGATTAGCAAGGCTCCCCCCTTATTAAGAACTTTTGAATCAAACAGGGTTGCGGATATTCAAACTATCGGAGCTGAGGTCCAGTGGAAACATGTGCGAACAGATGACAATCCAGCAGACGCGTTATTTAGGGGTCAACTCCCTGCAGATTTTCTCTTAAATAACACTTGGGTTTCAGGTCCGAGTTGGTTGTCCCAAGCAGAGAACACCTGGCCACCCAGTGTGGAGATATCAAGTCGAGAAGACTCTGGGTTCAAACAACGATTCTGCCTTCTAACCACAAACTCAGTGTCTGAGATCTATTCTCGTTTTTCATCATACCAGACTCTTACTAAAACTATAGCTTTAATTTTGAGATGGCGCACAAAACTTAACAAAGGATTACCAATCACCGTTGAAGAAGCACGAGAAGCAGAGCTGAAATTACTGCGTAGTATACAACACGAAAATTTCCCTGTTGAGGTAAAACGTCTGTCGACCGCTCACGACACAGAGTCTGGGCAAATTTCTGTTCCTTATCGAAAAACTACCAGATTCGACAATTTACATCCATTCATAGATAACGATGGACTCTTGCGCGTGGGTGGTCGATTGAAAAATGCACAACTTGCTTACAATCAAAAACATCCAGTTTTGCTGCCAAGCAAACATCACGTAACCGATTTAATTATTCGACAATACCATCAATCTAATTTACACGGAGGAATACAATCCACTCTTCACTCAATCAGAGAACGCTTTTGGATAATTAATGGTAGAGATCAAGTTAGAAAAATTATCAGACACTGTGTGGATTGTATTCGTACCAAACCTAAACCCTTACAGGCCCAAATGGCTGATTTACCCGCAGCTCGCGTAATTGAAGCCCCAGCATTTAGTCACGTTGGTGTGGACTTCTTTGGACCTCTTTATATTAAGGAAAAACAGTTTAGAAGTAGAAGAACCCTTAAGGTGTGTGGATGTGTTTTTGTATGCATGATGTCCAAAGCGGTTTACATTGAACTAGCACATGATCTCTCTACGGAAGGTTTTTTAGCCGCCTTTCGTAGGTTTATTAGTCGTAGGAGAATACCCGAGCACGTATATTCAGATAATGGGACAAATTTTGTAGGAGCCAATAATGAATTGAGAGAAATTTATGACTTATTTAAAACACCCGAATATGAAAACCAAATCAAAAATTACGCACTTTCTAATCGCATAACTTGGCATTTCAACCCGCCTTTATCACCTCACTTTGGCGGTCTTTGGGAAGCTGCGGTAAAGAGTTTCAAACACCATTTAAAACGCATTCTGAAAAATCAGACTCTCACATACGAACAATTGCAAACTTTACTCATTGAGATTGAGGCTATTCTAAATTCAAGACCAATATGCACTCTTTCCGCGGATCCCAATGACCCTCTAGCATTAACACCTGCTCACATACTTATAGGAAGATCTTTCAAAATATTACCCGAGAAAAATCTTGTTTCAGTTCCTGATAATCGTCTATCCACCTGGAACTTCATAACTAAGGCTCGACAGGACTTTTGGAATCGTTGGCATACTGACTATCTCAATGAGTTCAATATCCGTCAAAAATGGCATAAATCTACTGGCGAAATCAAACCTGGTGCGGTCGTTATTCTCATCGAAAAGACAATTCCACATGGGCGGTGGCCGCTGGGTGTGGTTCTTGAGGTGTGTCCTGGGAACGACGGCATCGCGCGAGTAGCTTAAGTCAAAACCACGACGGGCGTTTATAAACGCAATATTACTAGTTTATGTTTATTACCGATTTCCTAAATTTTACTTGCATATTACGTATTAGATAAAGTTTGCGAAGCGAATTAGTTCCATCAATAATTTTAACTTAGTCGTTGTTTCAATTACAGTTCATTTTTCAATTTAATCACTGGTTCTAGTCACTCCAAAGGAAACTCGACCGATTGTCAAGATTAGTCATAGACTTACTAAGATTGATTGTAATTTGTAGATTTAGTACAACTTAACTTGTAAATGCGTTCTAGTTGATTGAACTAGTCAATATTCTTATAATTCATCCCCATTCATTTATTTTATTTATGTTTTGCTCAAAGCTTAATGTTGATCACAATAATTCTAAATCAAAGACTTTAAATAGATAAGATTGGAGCGCTTTAAAATTAGCCTGTTTAGTTATTCATTAGTCTTATGTTTTAAATCAAAGAATTCAAATAAATCAAAGATACTTCGAGCGAGAGACTGAGTTTATTTATGTCAAATTGTTAACTCACATTCATTACCATTCAATGTAAAGCCAATGCAAATTCAAATATGTTAATAGTAACATTCTGCTCATATTAAGTTATATTTAACGTAATTTCGCAGCTCTCGCCCGGAGTATGTACAGTTGTACATGCCTTCATAAGGCTGACGACGCGATGACCCGTCATTGCTTCGTCAGCTTACAAGCATATATACATATCCACGGCGCGCACGCTTGTGCGCCGCCACCATCTTAGGTCGTTACGCTGGTGTGCCTGCGTGCATGGCTGAGCCAGTCTGTTGAGACACCTCAATGCGTGCGGAGCTCCGTTGCCTCAAATACAAATCATACTCAATTCGCCCTGACACGGCAATACCTAAATCATATTCAATTCGCCCTGACACGGCAATAACACACTCAATTTGCCCTGACACGGCAATCATATCTCTCTGGGCCTTTACCGGCGTTTCTCGCGAGTGCACTCGTCGACATAGTATTAGTGTAGTCAATTTATTGTGTATCCGATAGCGTCTTAAGCCCGAACAACTGTAATT
Source organism: Copidosoma floridanum (assembly GCF_036245765.1). Lineage (NCBI taxonomy): Eukaryota > Metazoa > Arthropoda > Insecta > Hymenoptera > Encyrtidae > Copidosoma > Copidosoma floridanum. The sequence continues at coordinate 15,005,250 of NW_028321898.1, read as the reverse complement.
CGCGGCTCTCGTGCGTGCGTGCGTGTTTTAATTCGTAGTCAAGTCAAGTGTATGTAAATTTAGTTGTGTTCTTCAATAAAAGGGGTTTTTTTTACCGCAAGGTTTTTTCCCCTCAAAAAAACGCAGTGTCTTTATTTGTTTTCCTTTTCCTTATTTTTCAACTAGGCGAGCGAGTCACCTGCGACTCTCTCGCCACGAGACATAGCTAGTAGTAAAACTACTTTAAAGTATATTTGATCTCCCTTCATGTCATTACTGCTACCGCAGTAAATTTACTCCGATGAAGTTGATCTCTCTCTTCCCACATTGCATACTTACTACGTCCTTAGCACTTTTATAATCATAGTAGTAAAAGAAGTTCTCTAAGTATATAGCAACTTTTTCAGTTAGTAGATTTTACAATGTGTAAAGTAAATTTACTACTAAAGTAGTACTTTTACTTCTGCTGTTTTATAAATATATTTTACGCTGGGTATGCGTCGGATTACTTCCTAAGCCGAGCGTAGTAATTTTGCTACGGTATTCTTTACTGTGAATTTATTCGAAAAATCTGCGGCTAATCAACGATCATAGAAGTAAGTTAAGTTTAGAAAAACTATAAATTTCATAAACATGGTTAATGCGAATCTGAGCTTCATAACTTACATTACTTGTAAAATCAACTATTTCTGGTTTTTCTAAATTTATTAAATAATTAAATAAGACATAACTTGGTTGTTGATTAAATTAATTTTCTTCATTCAAAAATATTCCAATTTCTAAATTATATGAACTATTTTAAGATCCCATGATTCTAATTGATTGGCACATAATTCTTACCTTAATGAATAAATTGAATATCGAGGAAAAATAAAATAGACACTGTATGACAAAGACCTTTACAAGGACATGAGATAAAAAGACGAATAAGATACGCTACTACCGTATGCCATGAGACATAAACTCTAACAATAAGTCAACGCCCGTTCAGCGTACACCACTCCATTTATATCACTCGGTGAAACCTAACAGCACAACGCCGAGTCAACGATTTCAAAGAAAAGTATAATGTAAGTAAAAGCAAATAAAGCCTTTGGGCTCATGGCTGGCTCCTGACGAACAAAAATTAAATTTAAGTATTTTTTTGTAGAACGAATCTACGAGCTCCGCCCTTCACTTATAGAAGTTCAGACGTAACAACGTCCTCATAAAATTAACCCTTTGATGAAAATAAAAAGTAATGTATGTTTGATTTGTGCATTATTATTTCTTAGAGAATTCCTAAAATATAATTATATTTATATCTGCAATTATTCATTATAACGACTCATTTTTAGACAGTTGTAAAATTAAGATCGAAGAAAGGTAAATTTTGTTTTGTTTTGTGGTAAATCATACTTTATATGTGACATTCGTAGTATTATACTATTTTGTACTCGTACATTCACAGAGTCAAACTTAAAAAATATTGAAAATGACTGATACTTCTTGCTCATATTAAGTATATTAAAATAATGCACTAACGTTTTTATATACTCATGATATAGCAGTAATACATTTGATGTTATATTAGGTTTGCGTTTAGTACCACCCTTAAGTTAACATTACTTAGTTTGATTTTGTTAATGCACAAGTACAAGACAGTAAAATACTACGAATGTAACAAAAACCAAACCAAACTTGACCTCTCTTATATTTTAATTTCACAACTTTATCAAGACGAGTTGTTAGAATGAATAATTACATATCTATGAAGGATTTATGGATTTCTAAAAATTACTCAGTAAACAAATCATGCTTACATGACTTTTAACTTTTGTTCATAGATAAGTTTTATGGGTTGTTGTGATTTTAATATAAATTAACCCCATAAATACAATCTTTTAATAAAAATAAAATGTCAGATAAGTTTGATGTGTTCAATAAATATTTTTTGAGGAACTTTTGGAGCTGTTATACAGTAGCAATAAATTTTATCCACGAATCGTTAGCTTTGCAAATATCTGAATTTAAAATCTAAGAACAGTTAAGTTCTGCTTTGTTTTTTGACACAGCCTACATTCTGCATGACACCCGTAGTATTCTATATACTGTCTTGTACGTTTATAAAATCGAACTAAGTAATATTAACTTTTTACCGTTACTAAACGGAAACCTAATATCGAGCACATACGTAAATACTATTAAGTTTGACTCCTTTCATATACACAAGACAGTATAAAACATTGAGTGTTGTACATAAAAAAAGTTGTGCCAACCAAACAAAACTCAACTGTTTTTACATTTTAATTTTAGAACTGCGCAAGGCTAGTCATTTATAAAATTTTTTTTTTAAAATATACGTAGTTTATTGCTACTGTTAAAGGTTTTCTAAATTCTATGAAAAGAATTAATCTAACACATTAAACTTACCTGACCTTTTGTTTTTGTTCAAAGGTCGATTTTATATAAACATCATAACTTTTTGGGAAAGAGCCATGTCTCAATATTTATTCATAATAAGTGAAACAAGTCAAATACTGTATTCATCAAAAAGTACTGGATGCAGACAAAGTATGTTCGAGCCAGCTCCCTTTATATGTATACTAAAAGCTACTTTGCGATGTTTACAATACTCTCATGTAGGTTAAGTTCATTTTAACAAATATTTAAAAACTGCATCAAACTGTGGGTTCTTGCTCAAAAAATACAATAATCTTAAGATTTCTAATCTGTAATGCAACTCTTGTGAACTATAGTTCACAATAAAGTATACTTTATTCAAGAATTTGAAACGCTTTCCTTAAACTAATTACACAATTCGAATCACTCTCTTTCTAACACAGGTTTCAAAATATTCTTTCTTATACCTTGACGAAAGTACGTGTTTGTTTCTTGTTTGTAATCGTTAGCTTTAGTTTGAGCAATAGAGTTTTTTTTTGAGAATGAAAATATTTTTGAATTAAATTTTTTAAGCCGTCATAAACAGTTTCTAAATATCTTGTTCATTTATTTTAAGAAATACAACAGTGTTTGACTGTATCAGAAAGGGTAAGTAATTTTTTAAAAGTGCACTGAAAAAAATTCTCTACGATTTTGGCTGAACACACCACCGCCGTTTCAGCGGTTCGGCCAGTGGTAGTTCGCTGCAATACTAAAACAGCAGTGTGCCAGGCCGTTTTGGCTTGGCTCGTCTGCTATAGTTACACTGCCGCCTCATACAGTCTGCTACACAGCCGAAAGTAAATTAAAACCTAACCTTAAACCCAAATACGCAATATAAATATTATATAGCTTTAGTTTATCTGTATATGTATAAATATGTCATAAGAATTAATATCGTTTTGATGCATATACAACTCGCCTGTGGTGTATATAAATCAAAATTAAGCCATAAACACTTTTACTTTTTGTATGTTTCTAATATATTGTGTTGTTTTGTGTACATACTATAAAACTGAACTTAAAATAGTTATTTAATACATATTTATTTTGTACAGTTCACTGAATGACAAATGAAACTTCCTGGAACATGCACTTCCTGAATGGCTTGTTTACACTGCACTTTCGGCTGTGTAGCAGACTGTATGTGGCGGCAGTGTAACTATTATAGCAGACGAGCCAAGCCAAAACGGCCTGGCACACTGCTGTTTTAGTACCTACTTATTACAGCAACTACCACTGGCCGAACCGCTAAAACGGCGGTGGTGTGTTCAGCTAAAATCGTAGAGAATTTTTTTCAGGACTTGCTGGAATAATTATAGTTTGTGAATCATCTGTTTATAAGTTATGTAATAAAATATTTGCTTTGTTTGAGAGTGCTTGTAATTGTATATCTACTCTTCTGATGGATATCAGCTGATATAAAATATCTGATGATTGAACTGATACTATATACCAATATGATTATGTACGCAATACTGAGGTAGTTGGTAGGGATACCAACATAAATATAACTTATATTTGTTTTAAAATGTGACAATTTGTGAAATTTAATATAGCTGACCTTTTTAGCTCAAGTTTAGTGTTTAATTTTCCTAGGCATTGAATATCTCTCAAATGTTTTTACAGTATATCAATGTAATGGTGTTAATAATGTTGAAAACGTAGGTCGTCATTTAACTCAAATGACATTTGAATTTGAATTGCGCCTGCTCGTGCAAAATATGGCGGCTTTACTGACTTTCTTATAGCAGAAAAAATAAGTTGACTCATGCCTTTTTTGCAATTATTTCAATTTCTAGTCAGTTTACCCGTATTTCTCACGACGGAATTTGAAAGATGAAGTTAAAATCTACAATACGGGTATACTTGTAATATCTAACACTTTCGATTGAGGTTACAAATCGTTATTTTCAGTATGTCTGCCATAACCGCCTTCAAGCGTTAATTTCTCCAGATTTTTTTCGATAAAAAGTGTTAATAAGGGCACCGTCAGATTTGGCGTAATCTAAACTATTTAATAACATACATCTCATTCGATGACACTAAGGCAAGGGAGCCTCTTTAAGGAAAATATCAAGAAGCACAAATGCTACGGATTAGAATTAGTATTAAGACCTTAATTTCTGCCGCTTCATGTTATGATCATGAAACTCTATTACAAACAAGCAACTTTTTCAGCATCATGAGGAGTAAAGATTTGTTTTCGCCAAACCAATGGCAAGAAAGAATCTATCATTTCAGAATTATAGTAAAGTTTTCATACTTTATTTAATTTAATTTAAATTTTACGCATGATGGAAAAAAGTACTACAGTAGATAAACTTAAATATTAATAGGGTACATTGAAACACACGCAGTACTTAAAAACAAGAATGGTATAAATATAATTTAGGAAGTTTACTGCCAGTAAATGAGCCATAGTTTTTAATCAGCCATCAGTAAAAAAAATGTCCTTCTACAATAAAACTAAAAGAAGATACAATGTTGAAATAACGGTCTTTATTATTCTGTCAATGTAAAAATATGATTTTCAATAACGTTAAAAATTTAGTCGGTATACAATTTTTGTTCAATTAATTAAGAAAATTCTGACAATTATAACTACTACACTGTTATGAAATCAGTTAAAATCATTATACAAGGCTAAGAAGTATTTAGTCAGAGAACCACATTTGTTTTTGTGAGAAAATTTCTTAATAAATATTTAATAATCTGACCTTATACTCAAATGAATTAAAAATACCTTATCTTTTATCCACTTCTTATTTCAAATAATTCAATTGATTATGTTTACATTGAAAACACGCAATGACAAAAATCTGTAAAGCATCTTCTATACAACTATAATCTTACAACAAAGGCACAAGGTTGTAACATGCACTTTTAAAGCCCATTCAATTGTGTTAGTATCACTTTTAGAACCTACTCGAAGGTGTCTGTCTTTTAAGTAAAGTTTCGCTTCGGCCTGGCGTAAATGACACGTTTACTGTCAGAAGATCGAAGTAGTGTTGGTATACCACCCACTGCCTTCGCTGCCCCAGCTGGCAGAATTTCTTTGCCCTTGCTGCAAAGAAACTTTGATGATTCTGTGGGTAATGTTCCAAACGATCCCAGAGACTTTGGAGACATCGTATGCTCCTGCATAAATGTTTCCATGATGTTCAAATTTTCTGCCTCCGAATAAGAACGTCGATGCATGGCGGAAGTAAATGGAGTCATATTGTTGAATGCATCCCTTTAGAAAAAAATATAGATTTTTAAAATATTACGAAGCATTTTTAAAATATGTGACTTAAACATTAGGGGAGGGTGGGGCGGCCGTGGCACTCTAACTTAAATCAAATGTAGAAGTAACATTAAAGATGAAATCAATATTTAAAAAAAAGAAACAAAAAGAAAAGTTGAAGTAATTGTAATCCACAGTCAAAAAATTTTATTTTTTACATTATTGTCAACAAATAAACTAAAAATAATATACTTCGAAAATGCTCCACCTGCCCTACCGTTGGGTGGGGAGTGGCACCCCGTGGGGCAGGCGTAGCACGGTCGCAACATCTCATTTTTATATTGAAATTTTTATGGCATTTTTCTTTCTGTTTTGATTAAGTAAACATCGAAGGGTTGTAATAAATTTGTTAGTTGTTGTATATTACTATTTATTTTTATTAAAAAATTTTTTTTTCATTACAGAAAATATTTAATAAAACTTAAAGTATTACTTAAGCATACCGACTTATGTTTAATTAATTGCTAAATCACAGTATAATACTTCTTGTAGCCTTATTTAAAATTATTGCACTCAAGAATTCTTGATTAAAGGATCTCTTAGATAACTCTCATCTGTCGATAATTTACCTACAACTACTTAAGTATTGCACTTCTATTTTGTAGAGTGTTTACATCAGGTTTATAGGTAGGTATACCTATACGTAACAGAATAGGTTAGGCGCAGTCAGCTGATAAAGTGCAGCAAATATATACCGTAGCTGCTGACCGTGCTCCGCCTGCCCCATTTTAATGAGGTTTTGTATTGTTTATAACATTGTTCAGATAAATTGAAAAAAAAAAAAAAATAGCACTTTGAAGCTGAAGATTTAAGCTATCAAATGCACCCATTTTCGTTAAAAAAATCTAATATTTTCGAGTTGTTTCAAGCCAATGAAAAATGAAGCCAACTTTTTCTCAGCCGTGAAATTTTTAAAATTACATAATAAATCGAAAACGTAATTTTTCGACATAGAAAGCATAGAGGATAATGGGATGAGTATTTCTTGTTACATTTATGGCAAAATTCGATTTTTTAAGTCTATGATTATTGATATTATGAGGGTGCCATGCTGAGCCACCGTGCTCTGCCTGCCCCACCCTCCCCTATAACAAAGCTATGATTTACTAAAAACGTATGATTTCTACTTCATGATTATTAGGTTGCAGTATTGTGCTTAGGTAAAAACTAAAGTCGTGTACAAAAAAACATGGAAAACTATGAGAAAATATAATACCATAATTACCCATGGTGATGCTTTTGTCCTAGTAATACTGTTTGGAAGCGCCTATTACGATGCAGTCCATTAATACTTGGTTCTCCTTTGTGAATCGATTCGAGATTAGTGAAAGAGTGGAATCGGTGCTGTTTATGTAATAACTGCGTATTGCATAAGTTATTGTTATCATTATGACTATCATGCCAAGAGTCATGACTTTGACTGCGTTGTTGATGATTTTGTAGCTGCAGCTCATTGCGTTGCTGTTGGTGACGTTGTTGGTACTGAAGTGATTTTAATGAGTCTTCGTAGTCACTGCAATCATAAAAATGTAAAATTTATTGAATTCATAGATGCTCCTGCATCCTGATCAATGGGTACCAAACTATACTATTAACATGAGTGTATATATATTATTATGTCGATCTTCAATCGAAATAAAAACAAGTGTTTTGCCATTTTCTTCAGAAGATCGATGTTATAATATACACACTCATATTATCTGGAGGGCGAAAAAAGATACAAAAAAATACACTATTTACACATTGATCATAGCTTACGATTGAATTTGTGACATAGAGTTTACCTTTCTTTCTATTTTTAATTTTCACAATCATTAAAGAATGTATTCAAAATTAAAATGTGGTATTACTAAGACTAAATAAAAGAAAAATACCTTATTACTTAATAACTAATGGAAAGAACAATTGCTTATTTTTACACTAATCAATCTATTGATCATGAAAAAATATAATTGTAAAATATTTGAATGTTCAAGAATTTTTGAAATATGCGTATGTATTATGTTATGTATTATGTTTCGATATCAGATGAGAGCAAAACAATTTATTCACGAGTATTGATAGAACACTTACTTGCTACTTTCACCACTCGAAGGGCTGGAAGAGCTACTGCATTGACAGGGATACAAAATGCCAGTAACGATGCCCGAGTCCTGGCCACTTGAGTGCAGAGATGTGGCCGATGTCTCCAAACCCATGGTTGATCGACGTGGCGTTCGTTTACCACTGACGCAGCCTGCACTAACGCTGCCAGGATTTATGTTACCGTAACTAAAAAGTAGTGATAATTGAAAAATCATTCGCAAATTCGACGATTTTTCGGCACAATCGTCTAACGTACATTCATTGTTTATACAAAGCTTATGTGGACTAACAAATTATATTTTAAGTGTTGGAGTAAACGATTGTATCGAGAGACTATATACGCATAAGTTTGTATGCATGAGCGCGTGTGAGTCAAGGGTCACCCAAAAGTTTGGTCAGTTTTGCTTTGATCATTGTCACGCATGTACGTAACACTCTACTCCTCTTGTATTGTAGTCTATCACGCCCGTTACGTTACTGTCTTTCAATAAAATTCTCCTTTTTCTAATGAAATCGGTGTTGGCTTTATTTTGCCTCCTTTCAAAATCTTCAGGTTATGGATCCCAGCACCCCTTACTGCGCATTATCTCTTACGTGTTAGTTCTATCGTGCTTTTAATTGCTTTTTCACAAACTATGATATAGTGAATAAGATACCAGCTTGGGCCCAGGAGATGACTGAGGAGATAGAAACGACCTTAACAGAATAGGTGTTCCTGGTGGCTAAGTGCGAGGACGACTAAAATAATTGAAAAGGGGAGAAATCTCTTTCTACAGCTATGATTTACAAAAGGCTGCCCAAAATTAAATTTAACAAAAGTGAAGAATCGTTTTTAAATTTTATTTAACGTTTTGAAGAACTTATCAGAAATTATGAAGTGATGCATGTGACTAGTCTATTATCAGAAGAACCAAAACGAAACCTTTTCTCTAGCGCAATATTAAAAACGGTACCAAGCGTACGAGTGGTTGATTTTACCTTGAAAATGCAAAGTAAAGATGGCAAAGGAATATCTTACGAAAATTTGATGCCATGTATGATAAAGGAAGAACCTGAAGGTTTCGTAGAGAATTTAGGAGGTTGTAATTCAAGGGCAGTACTTATGACTTTAGGATCCCAGCCACTTGTTCCGTTTTTTTAACTGCAATGACTAGGACCACGTGGCTGAAAACTGTACAAAGACTGGCACAAATCTTCGAAAATGCTATTCCTGTGATATTTTCATCAAAGATATACTGACTTACAAGAAAAACAGACCAAGATGCGGTATCTGATACAGAGTATATACAAAATAAGTTTGATACATAGGATTTTAAAAGGCAGAACAGTGGAAGTCGAGGGAACTGAGGTGATCATGGTCGTGGCTGAAGCCAAAAGGCAGAAATCACTTGGCTAATACGAAGAGACTAAAGAAAGATTAGATACGTTGGGGTCAAATAAAGGTGGATCTCTGACATTTGAGAACTTTGTTCTTAAAATCTAGGGGCTGAAAAAAAAAAAAAATAAAAAATGGAAAAACAAACTTAATAAAACCAAATTTATTGCTAAATCGTAGAGACAACTGATCATTTTACAAAGTCAGTGAAATTTCTCAAAAATCTGAATGGAACTGAAATTCTAACATGTCTACAGATTTGAGAACAGAGGAAGTGGGAAGTCTGCTACTTCGAAATAATAACAATGAGATTGAGATCAACAGTGTGCTAGATGCTCGCAATTTACGTAGAAACTTGCTACCACCACGTAAGGTCGCCGACATTAGTTTGCCTATTTAATTAAACAGTATAGAAATTAGCATTTACTATTCCACAACTAAAAACGTATAGATATCTGGAATACAACGGAAACCATATTGGACGATCGAATTTGTTAAGTCAAATGATAAAAGAAATTTTTGTCGAAGGAAAATCGAGAATATCAAAAGAATGGAAATTCTAACGCCTAAATCTAAAGCACAGACTAGTCTTGAAAACTCAACAGCAGAAAAAAGCTAAAACTAAATGAGAAGTCAGAAAAATTGAAATTGGAAAATTTACAGAGCTCAATCGAAAATGCAGTTGACAGTTCTTGTGATAATGTATTTTGAGTACACGATAAAAAATTTTACGATGACAGACGTACTGAAGTGACACATATAAATGAAACATCAAGTCTGTATACAGAAAAATATGAAAAAATTAAAAGAAAATAATGGGTCCATGCTATAACGTCAGATTAGGACACTTCTGAATCTAATGGAACGTCAAAAAGGCTGAATGAAATCCTGTAAATGGAAGTCCGAGCTCTCATATGTGATTTAGGTCCCCAGAAAACACGTGGAACTTAGCGCTAAGCCCGACAGTTTTTGTTTGTAATCGTACTTCATGTCGGTCGAATAGTATTGATATTCCCTTGACTAAGCTTGCCCCTGTTACATACGATAGCATACAGCTATACGTGCGTGCACCTCTGCTGGCTTGGGCCTAAAAGGTAGGGGAATAGAGAAGAGAGGTGATAGAAAAGGTAAAGAGAAGGGACAGGGAGATTAGCTAGAGACGCGAGAGGGTAAGGACGAAGTTCACGAGACGATAATACACGCACAACTTCCCTTAAATATAAGTAATTCTAACAAAGCATAAGTAACAACAAGTCACGCTTCTATTTATTCTCGCACCGAGAATCCCACGTAACAGCTGGTGTCAGAAGTGGGATATAGATGAAATTTTTTACGGTCTATCGCGTGCGCGGAAATCACTTAGTCTCGCGGAACAAAAAAAAAAAATTTTTTTAAATAATTTTTTTTCGACCTAATTAACGAAATAAAAAAAAAATAGAAAAAAAAAATATATTTCTCGTCGCAAAGAAAAAAAAAAATGTCAAAAGTGCCAAACGCCAAATTCAGCGTGTCAAGTGCCACAATATAAGGGAAATTAAAAAAGTAGAGGAGAACAGGAAGCTATAATCAGAAAAATCTTCGATACCGCAAGGATACCAGACAAGGAAAAACTGCACATCAAGCCAGTGGACCAATATACCAGGACACTAGAGGTAGCTACCGTTCATCAAACCCAGGAAAATACAGACAAAGAAAAGAAGCACGGTATGCCAAGCCCGGACTACAGCCACAGACCACGGGATACACGGCACAGGGAAAGGGAACAACGAGCGGAAGCAGAAGCTGAGCAACTCCAGGAAGGATCAAAGAAGGGACTCATAAGTATGCACGGAATTATCGGCATGCTGACCATCGTCATGGCGATCTGGTAAGTGAATTTTTATTACTCGTATATACTATACTCATAACCCCCGAGGGAAATACGCACCTAAAAGGAAAAACTTAAATATCGATATTATTTCTAAATCGCAATATCCTAAGACCTTAGCGACAACCCATAATTGCATGCACAAGCATGTAACTGATACAAACGACAAATACCCCATACAACATTTTTTTAAATTAGTTAATAAATACAAGGAGTAGCCAACCGAAAACAAAAACGAAAAAAAAAAAGACTATCGACTAACACTCGATAGAGCGCGCGTATCTATCAGGTTAACACAAAGTACACAGAAACGACGGCGTTTTATGATTAGAAAAATATATATACGAACTAGAAAAGCACAAGACGAACTACAGAAAAAAAAAGAGATTAATATGAGTGACGTAGAAACAAATGATACACTGGGAAGGGGAGTACAGGAAGCCGTGAGGTGCACAGATATACACGAAACAGGACCAATTGACACAGATGACGAAGTAATACAAATTAATCTAAAAGATGATCCGGAAACATGGACAGAGTGGCCGGCCAGCAAAAAACAGAAGCAAACACGACACAAATCTACACGATATAATAAGAGAAGCAGCGACACAAGCGGTGCAACAATATAGAAATCAAATACCTACACCTACACAACCAAAACATCAATTATCACAACAGACGTACGGAGAAGTTACACGGCGTCGGACACAAATGCGAACCCCAGTAGCTCAAGGCGAGCAAGAAATCGGGAACGACGGCATCAGCCACAATTCGAACCATGACAATAATTATTATAGATAGAACACAGCGGCACAACATTATTCTACAGGAGAGGACGAGTTAGGTTGAGCAAAGAGAAATTACTTAAACGCCCAAGACCAATTTACAGTACCCCCACATTACACAGGAAATCCTAATTACGAACGCCTAATTCAGAACACACTGTTGTCACTAAGTCACCTAGAAGCAAACATACCGATATTTGACGGCAATTCCGTCAAACTACCCCTTTTCGAACAAATGGTAAAAGTGGTATCATGGACGGTAAGCCCCGTATATGAAAAATTTTTTATAGGCTCACTAGCGAATAAGCTGAAATAAGCAGCCGCCGAATTCATACCGCGCCTGGCACAACTCTCATCTGTAGATGAATTCTTGGTAGAATTAAAAAATAGTTACAGCAGCATCGGAAGCGTCGACACGTTATTAGCAAAATTAAAAGTAGTGACATAGTACAGAGGGGAATAAGTGGAGGAATACAGCAGGTGTGTTCAAAAATTATACGATAGAATAATAACCCTATACGATTCGGACACGACACTATCGCCCAGGCAACGATACGCATTAAAGGAGAGCGCGGGAAAAGAAGATATAAAGCAATATACGTACGGGATACAATCACCTTACAACTACAGGGTAACATGCCTTAACCCGAAAACGTTAGGCAAAGCTATAGTAGGCGCTCTAAAAATGAAAAGCGACTTGAGCGTACGAGAAATAATGCCAGCACAAATCGAGGCCCAAATATACCAAGCGAGAGCAGAAACAAGAGATATGGACGATCGTGCAAGCAGCCATAAGCAGGCAGAAGTACGAGACACAACAGATAAAAATAAAATAACAGGGGACTATCAATATTGCTCATATTGCAATAAATACGGGGAGCATGCTACGAAAGTATGTATAAAATTAGTAGCAGACGCAACAAATAAGAGAATTCAAAACCCAGACATAAAAGCAAATGATCCACCAGTGCAGGTATCACAATATCAACAAAACGTTAGGGATAGAAATTGCGCTTACTGCAAACGCAGGGGGCACTATACAAGGGAATGCCGCACACTAGTAAGAGACGCAGAGAATAGGAGAATAAATCGGAGTGATGGACGCGAACAATTCAACTATGATAACAGGGAAAATACGGAAGGAAATTTTAACTACCGAAATAATTATAATTACCCCTCTAATACATATAGCCAAAACTATAACAACGATTATAGAAGGAACCCCTACAACAATACAGGCTATAAGAGATATAATAACTACAACAGAAACGCTGATTACTCAAGAAATAATAATAACAATTACAACAACCAGTACGGTTACTACAATAATTATAGAGAAAATTATAATTATAACAAAAATTATAATAGAGATGAAAATTATAACGACAGAGGACCTCCGAATGGAACAAACGATTCACGTGATGAAAAAATATCCACGCGTAGCACGGAACATTTAAACTCGCAAGACGCTCGTCGTGCTCCCCAAGAGCCAAGCGGGCCCTAAAAAAAAAAAAAAGAGATAGAGCATAAAAACGAAATGGAGTCAGCTGAAGGAGAGGAGCAAGCAGAGTCCAATAAAATACGCATTGGAGGTAAAGCTAGTGAGACATCACGCAAAGAAAAGTATATAAGAAAAGAAACAATTAAAGTATCGCTAGAAACAGACTCCTAACAGGCTCTTCAAACGGCTGAGAATGCTCACAAAAAAAAAAAATTGAAACAGAATTTATAACTAGTAGCATATGTAAAACCAGAATTTTTTAAATCCCCACAAGATCAAGGAAAATAATATTTGCGCGTATAAAAGATGATAGCAGCCACGTACAAGTCGGCTTAGTCCCTCTACAAAATATAAAGGAGGAAATTTTATTTTGGAATTTTGTACGAGAGAATAAAAACTTAAAGATATATGCGGAAATTATAAACGTAACAGACAAACAAATTGACGTGCCAGTACCAGAAGTGAATGTTTTCGAATGTGAAACCAGACAAGGGGCGGAACCATTCAGCATCGCTGGGGACGACGCTGAAGGGTTAAACGAAGCCATAATTGGGCTTTTTAACACTAAAAATTCAGACGGAAAGGTGAAAAATAATGAAAATATGAAAGTAAGAAATGCCGTAAGCGGAAAAAATAATGATGATATAAAGAACAATATTAAAAATTTCAAAGATATTCTTAAGAAATCGGATATAGCGGCTCGAGTAAGCAAAATAATGGAAATCATTGATACATCTGGCTGCAACATGGAAGAATTAAACCACATCCAGAGCCTGATAGAGTACAATCCGTTCGTATTTGGCCTTGACGGCGAGCCACTAAAGGCTACAAACTTACTTAAGCATCGAATAATAACGGCAACAGAGAAGCTAATAGTTGCCAAAAGGGTATGCTATCCAATAAAACTAAAGGAACAGATGCAAGTAGAAATAGATAAACTACTGCAGCAACAAATAATTGAGCCATCGACATCCCCATGTAACTCAAATATGTGGATTGTCCCGAAACACGTGGGACCAAACGAAGAAAAACGCTGGGGGGTCGTAACAGATTTCTGGCTATTGAACGAAATAACAGTCGGTACGTGCTACCAACTGCCATTCCAGAATGAAATTTTGGAAAATTTAGCAGCTGCAAAATATATAACCGTGGTAGATCTGAAGAGCGGGTTTTTGCAAGTAGAAATTCACGAGGAGGACGCTTATGAAACGACGTTCTCAGGACCAAACGGACATTAATAATATAAACGAATGCCGATGGGATGCATAGACTCGCCAAGTACATTTATGCGAGTGATAACACTGGCACTAGCAGGCTTACAAGGACGAAAGATAAAGGTATATATGGATGACATCATGGTATTCGCAGAAAACTTGGAACAACACGAGATAAGATTCAAAAGGTTCTTAAAACGGCTAGCCGATGCAAACCTCACAATAGAGCCAAGAAAATGCCAATTCCTTAGAAAAGAAGTGAAAGTGCTTGGTTATATTGTAGACAACGGCCAGATCAAAACAAATCTGGAAAGAATTTAGGCAGTAAAAAGTTTTCCTAAACCAACAAATGCAAAGATAATGAAATGATTTCTCGGGTTGGCGGGGTACTATCGACGCTTTATCAAGGATTACGCAAAAATAGCCCAACCTCTCTTAAAGCTTACAAGAAAAACAGCCAAATTTAAATGGGAAGAGGAACAAGAACATGCATTTACAAAACTTAAAAACGCTCTGTGCAGTGAGCCAGTGCTGAGAGCTCCAGACATGAACCCTTTATTGTAACAACCGATGCATCCGACTACGCTATCAGAGCAATTTTAAGCCAGGGAGAGATAGGCAAAGATCACCCTTGCGAATATGCATCCAGATGCTTGAAGGGCAGTGAATTACGATATCCGACATACGACAAGGAATTATTGGCGATAGTGTACGCCAAGGAGCAGTTCAGGCCATATTTGTTCGGTCGTAAATTTACAGTCATAACTGACCATGAACCACTCAAACATTTCCACACATCAAAGAAATCAGACTTAAGATTCACAAGATTAAAGGCAGAACTCCGTGGATATAAGTTCGATATTGTTTATAGACCTGGACAGAAAAATAAAGCACCGGATGCTCTTTCTCGCAATCCAGTACTCAAAGAAGGGAAAGAAAACACAGAACTACTACGCCGGGAGCTATACGAGCTCGCGGAAAAACAGGAAAGGGACAATCACGAAGACATAAATGCACCACTGGCACGAATATGTAAAATGCGTACAAAGAGACAGAGGAATCTAATACGAAAGAACAGGAAAGTAAAAATCGAAACGTCTGACTCAGACAAGCCAGACGAGAAGGCAATTAAAAAGAAGCCCAGGAAACTTGGAGAAAGCGAACAGATATCAAGTACCCTCAACTGCAGTAGTACAGACACAGGATCAGAATGGGAAATGACGGAAAAACGAAAAGACAAGGCAGATAAAAACACCCTTACGGCGGTAAACGAAAAAGAAAAAATTCTGTCGCAAGGACCAGCAGACGATAAACTGGCGTACATGTGCAAAGAGAAAAACATGGAAAAAGGGGTAAAAACGACGAGCACACCATTTATTAACAAGGGTGTAACAGAGAAAAGACAACACAGAACCCGTAAACGACAGTTTGATACTCTACATAGGAAAATTGCAGATTTTTTTAACACCGCCGAGCAACCGCACAACTCAAAGGAAATTATTATCGCGCATTGTGATACACCGGCAGCAACGCAGAGGGATACCGAGCAAGAAAAACATTGGGGTTACCAGCTAGCGCGGAATAGCGAGGCAGCAGAAAGAACGGAGAAAGAGAGAGAGCGGAAAGCTAGGAAAGCAATAGGGGAAACAGCAGCAGCAAAAACACCTGACAGAGACAAAGAAAGCGAAGGGAAATCAGAAAATAAACGAGAGGTACATGACCAGAGAGAGATTAGAGCCAAAGGTAGACAGCAAGTAGATGAGTGGGGGACGGAAATGACCAAACAAAGCCGAACGGCACCGAACAAATACGAGAGCCAACAACTACCAGATACACAAGTACTCAACGGCGGAAACGATAAGTATAATAATAACAAAGGTCAAATTACCAATTTAATGTCAATATTTAATGAACCGACCAATCAATTCCGAGCAAAGGTCTCAATCGACATTGAGAAGAAAGACATCAAAGGAAAAGAGGGCATAAGAATCAATGTATTGGAAAGCGATAGCACACCAACCGCAATGAACGAAGAAGAGGATGCAAAGACTCGAGCGTCGGGGACCCAATGCACAGAACCTCACAGACAGCTAATAATGATCGATGTTCCTAGAGACGGAAGTTGTCTGTTCCATTGCCTAAAACTTCTATACGGATTGACAGAATCAACAGACGAGCTCAGAAAAATTCTACGTGGGTCAGAATGGATAAATAAATGTAAGGACCCAAAAGGAACCAAACAAATACTAAATAACAGTCATGAATTCGGCGACGGAGAATGTTCTTTTATGTTTTCACAAGAATATGAAGCAAACATATGTATACACCTACAAGTATCACCCGATAAGATAGTATACCAACAATTCATGGGGGGGGGGGGGGAAAGACGAAGAATTTAAACACATGCATCTCAGAAATCAACACTATCAAGCCCTCGTAGAAGGAACTAGCGGCGATCACTCACCCATATATAATAATGAGAATTAAAACGACGATTCCGATACCCAGGAACCTCGAGATAACACAGAAGGAAATTCTGAAGGAGATAGCAACGACCACGCCTTAAACGAACAAGATAAAGAGAACGATGAAGAGGATGCATGGGATACGGAGAGCGAGGAAAAAAGTGAGAAAGAGGAAAGAGTGTGGGAGCCCAACGAAAAGCGCATAAGGCCCTTACCTGAACCACCACCTTCACCAGACCCTTAAAGCGACTGTAAGCCATTAACTGAAGAGAATACAACGACAATAGTTATAACAATATTAATAATGTTAATAATAATAATAATAGTACTATAATAACAAAAATAATGACAGAAGCAATACTGAGTATAAAAGTAATATAGATAGTATACCGATATAGTATAGTGTAGGAAGACGGGATATGCAGAAACAAACGAGTGAAAGTTATAGGAAAAATTTTATTTTTCTTTAATTCGCAGCCCTCGGACGAGCCACGAGAGAAAGCAACAAATTATACGAAGAAAAATATAAAATAACTAATAACTACATAACCAACGGACATTAAGACAGTTAACACCCCCCCTTTCTAAAGGAATAATATCGATAAAATAAAAAAAATAAAAAAAAATTTCTCGTTGTGACCTTTGGACGCACGCGCAAAATAAAGGCTAAGAAAATAAATTTGGAAAAAGAAAAGTATACTTATGTGAAATTTTTTTGGCTGTACAACATCCAACTTACAGAAAAATAAGTAATAGGATAAAAGATAGAGTTATTGTATTTTGCAACCCTTAAAAAGAACAGGCATTGTGAAAAAAAAAAAAATCAATAAGAAATATTGTTTATAATAAGAATATTATATGTTTATACTCGAAACCATAGAAAAAAATATAGTAAGAATAATAATGAAAAGGTAAATAATAATTATTATTTTTGTTTTCTATAAAAAAAAAAAACAATCGAAAGAAAAACATTGTTAACAATACAAAAAAAAAGATTAAATAACAAAATAATTACAAGTACAATTACAATTAAACGTGACGCACTTCAAAACAGTGTTATTAGTAGATTTTAAAGGACGTGAGACACGCAAAGTTTTAACAAAAAAAAAAAAAATCTTATTTTTAAATTATTTTAATTTTAATTATCAAGAAATACAGCTGTAATTGAAAAATTGTTACTAATTGCGCACTCAGCTATAATTCGTCAAGTACTCTATCCATAGCCAATCCTGATATTCCTTACCTACTATCCAAATCAACGGTTATCAGAGGATGACAACAACTACTGAAAATTATGAAGATTCGGTTACATAACAAGACTAACATAAAACTGAACAAGGAATGTAAAATAGTAACACTCATTTAGTTTGGAAGCCATATAAGATAAGATTTTCGCCACTGTATAAGGGATCAAAATCACAATTAAATCTAAAACAGCATTTCACCATGATAATAACAGTAGCATCTACATGCATAGTTATGCAACATAGCAGAGCCTACAGGGGATAGTTCTCAACAAAACAACAACAAAAAACATATACATACATAACACAAGTATATACATACGTGTTATATGGGAAAAATCCTATAATACAAGTCATCAGTCGCATAAACGAAGCCAGAACATCCTAAGCGGACCCCTGTGATGAAAATTCCTCAAAATCCACAGTAAACATAAAACATAAATTGCCAGAACAATGGAGCAACCCTGCTACAGAAACTCTACACAATACTATTAGTAAATGCTAGTACTGCCAGGGCAGAAGAGATATACACCAGAGGAAGAAACAACTTGATTATGACAACGTAAAGAGAAGTCAAAAACCCTAGTATTGTCTGACCCAGATATATGTATTCAGGAAAAAAAAAAAAAAACATTTGCGAATCATACGGAAATGAAAAAAAAAAAAAAAAACCAGCAAATGACCGCCAAAATACCAACGAAATTCCTATAAAATTTCCTTCCAACAACGTACATGGTCACCAATCAAAGTAAAAAACAAAGATGTATTAGAGCTGAGAAATATTTTAAATTGACATTGGACGAAAAAAAAAACTCATTTCATATGTGATTGAATCGCGTATACAATCAACACATCCTTCAGAGTCCACCACTAATGTAAGCGAAAAAAAAAAAAAAAAAAAATGTTATATTTAATAAGAAAATTAGAATAAGCATTTTGTATACGAAAAACATAAAAATAAGAATCAAACATGAGGCCAGAAAAATATAATGTGTAAAAGGGGTGCAAAACGAATAAGTACCTAATAGCAAAATCTATTAGCATATAATAAATAATAAACAAATCGTTTTATCCTGTCACGTTAGGTGCAAAGATTCAGCATATTGACTCAGCTTGCCTTCTCTTTCTTATAGCAATAGTCGAATTTAAGTGCCATTTCCACGGGGGGCCCCGCTATTTACTTGTTATAGAATGATTTCAGGTAACAAGCGAAAGAACACCAGTCAGAGAGCCAACGAAACGTCACTGGAAAATAGTTTGGCATTGAAACCAGCAATAATTTTACAGGAAGGTATCTACACAAACCTAAGTGGCATACCGATACCAGGGCAATAATTGTCCAAGCAACCAAAACGAAGAAAAATGTATTAATGATAAAATTAATGAACGCAGTAAGACCTTGACCCTCAACATCCTTGACACAAAAAAAAAAAAAAAAAAAAATATGAAACTGACAATTACATTAATTTTTATCCAATGCGAGAATAAACTGTTTAATAATCCTGTATAGTGCATATGTACATAAATAATAAGCAAGAAAACTGTAATTAAGCGATTATATATTATAAGTAGTTAAAAGAATTCGAGAATAAATTTTTGTTCAAGGAAAGCGTGCAAACAATAAACAAAAAATGTATACACATAAAATACAGCAAATTAAACCAGTAGAAGAAATAGGGATAAAGCGCTTCGGACCACCCTCCTTGCTCTAACCGGAAAATGCTATACAACATAAACAACATAACACAGACATACACATCAAAAAGAAAATCGCCACCGAGGACGTCGACGTCGCGGCCTCGGACGTGTTACGTATGATAGCATATAGCTATACGTGCGTGCGCCTCTGCTGGCTTGGGCCTGAAAGGTAGGGGAATAGAGAAGAGAGGTGATAGGAAAGGTAGAGAGAAGGGACAGGGAGATCAGCTAGAGACGCGAGAGGGTAAGGACGAAGTTTGCGAGACGATAATACACGCACAACTTTCCTCAACTATAAGTAATTCTAATGAAGCATAAGTAACAGCAAGTCACGCTTCTATTTATTCCCGCACCGAGACTCTCACGTAACACCCCCAATAAAGGAACAGATATAAGTCAGATGAAAAAATTCGGTTGCATTATTGATGTGAGAATTTAGAAAAATACTGACGCAAAATTTCAATCTAAAGGAAAGCAAGCCAATAGGATACCGTTTACTCTGCCCAGACGAAAGAGTCTTTTAAAAGTTGGGACGTCAGATTTAACGAACGTTTTGTATGCGGAGACACGTACGGTAAGAATTCAATCAAAAATTAAGAAAGTGTGACTATAGACATAAAATAAGACGGATAATTTTTGATTTTTGAAAAGAAAAAGAAGAGATATCAACATTGTAGGAAAAGCCTCTAGCTCCACGGAGAAAACAAAGAAAGTCTGAGAAAATTAATGGAAGTCACAGAAGCAAATTTGACGTACTAGAACTTACGAAAATTGTCAGTTTTGTGGGTTGGTTCTTGCAGAAGATTTAATTAAAAATCTGTCTTGTAAAATTTATGATTCTAAAATGTCTGAAAAAGATAAAACGTCTACAGAAGATCTTGCTTACTATTCGTTAACTGTTGAAATCAACAAAGATCCATTATTATACAATGAAACAATGAAAGCATTAAATCAAGAAGCTTGCATTAGATCTGTACAAGATGAACTCAATTCAATGGCAAAAAATCATGTCTCTAATCTATTGAGTAGACCAGTTGGACTTGACAATGATGAACGTCTAAATGTTATGGACTCTCGATGGGTGCTTAACAAAAAGATAGATATTCAGGGTCATAAAAAAGATAGACACACACACACACAATGCATGATTGGTAGTATGAAGATTTGAAGATAATAATAAATATGAGTTGACAAAAATTTATGCCCCAGTGTCAAAATTAACTTTAATCATAACAGTTCTGCTCTGATTGATAAAATAAATTTGGATACTTGTCAGCTTCTTAACACTTTCTTGAATGGTACTCTTGATGATGACGTAGTTATGGAGATACCAGAAGGATTAGACTGTTTAATATAAGGACGTTAAAACAAAGTCTGTCAGCTGAAAAAAAATTTATATGGTCGAAAAGTCCGTCTTTAAAAATGGCATGAAAAGTTCTCGAAGGTAGCAACTAAAACAGGTCAGAGATAACAAATTTTAGAACTATGTCTGCTTACTTGATACAAGACAAAAAAAATTATCGTTTCGATTTCATGTGCTGGTAATATGCTTATTGCAAGTAATGATCCTGGTCGGTTCAAGTCTGCAAAGTGAATTGAAAATGAGGAATCTCGGTTAAGTAGACTCTTTTCTGGATATCGAACTCAGAAAAGAAAGGAAGAAGCCAACTTTAATATTAACTAAGTCTAGTTATATAACAAAAAACACTGGTAAAACTTAGATTTGAAAACTCACAACCTGTGAAAACTCCCATGTCCACTGGTCATAAGCTAAATCAGCAAAGAAAATAAAGAGAAAAATCAGAAAAGCAGAATGACTTAAAAAATACAAAATCAACAGAGAATGGTCTTGACCGTGATGCTATAGGCCGTTTATTATATGTCACCAACACTGTACGTCCTAACATCAGTTATGCAGTTAACATGCTGAGTCGACATCAAATAAGTCCGACTGTAGTTGAACGAATATTCTAATACCTGGTAGAAAGTCTGTCAGCCCAAAATACTTCTAAATCTTAAAATCTAAAAATCTATAAGCCTTCTCTGAAGCTAACTTTAGTGACTGCAAGGGCTCTCTGGCAATGAGTGGCTATGTAACAAAACTCTTTGGAGGCTCTGTGGTCTGGAGAACTCACAAACAGGCTCACATGTATCTCTGTCAACATGTCAGGCTAAAAATATAGCTTTGATGAGTAAAGCATGTAGAAAATTAAAAGCAGTGGACAATTCTCTCAAAAATGTACAGAACAAATCCTTTTGTCCTGTTGACTTATGGTGTAACAACAAGGCAGTGAAATTAAATTCAAAGATGAGTGGCACAAAAAGATTAAGATGTATGACAGTAATTAATAAACACTATAATTAGAAATGTGTCGCATACGATAGACTACATCTCAGATAGCTGAATACTATTACTGATCAAGCTCTAGGAAAAGCTTACGAACCGAATTTTCAATAAAGTCTCTAACTTAAATGAATAATTAACGTAACCCATATTTTTTGAGACAAGAAAAACCAGACGGTAGGGACCTTTTTCATATTTACAATAAAGTCCTAGTGTCTTGGAAGATTTATAATAGAATAATCTAGATCAAGGAGAACAATTTATTTTTATACTTTCATATTTTATAAGCTATCTCAAGTCAGGAGAAAGTGTTGGAGTATACGACTGCATCGATAGGCTGTTATTCTGTACATGTGAAAGTGCATATATATGACTGCGTGTGAGTCGAAGTGCATGCAGCATGTAAGGAGATAATCGTATCCATAGATACAAGCGGCACTAGCGCTCTCTCGGCCTGGCGCGAAAAATTAAACTATTTAATTTACAATAATACCCAGGATAATAATGATATTAATTACTATAACAATTACGATTAAAATGTCATTAATAACAATCAGGAAAAGCTTTCCCAACTATACAAAAGCTTTCCGAGAATTCGGAAATCGATTTTCTGTTGTTTTAGGCACATAAGGTTGACCTTCAGAATAACAGACCTTTTTACGTAAACAAGGGGCCTGCGTGATTAATGGCATGACTCATCCCAAATGAAAAATAACGGACCTTTTTACGTACATAAGTGGCTTGTGTGACTTATGGCATGATTCACCCCGAGAACAAACAAGCTTGGCCTTGAGTTTACAGCCACTCATACCTTTGAAGGACGTCCAGGACAACAACTTCGCTCAAAGAAATTCAAGGAAAAATTAGGACAAACAAGTGGCCTACGTGACTTTTGGTACAACTCACAATCTATAAAAAAAGTTGGATTTTCCAGCAGCAGTTAGTTGGAATTGAGACTCTGTTCCAGGCGGAGCTTGCGATGCTCTATTTTGGCACCCCCCTCCAAAAACCTACGACGAGTATTTCATCTGTAGTTGTTTCGAGGTCGATCACGGTAGTTCAAGTGAGTAATTGCATTCCTAAGTGTGTTAAAGATACCTGGACGTCGCCTTCTGGGACAAACTCGCTCTTCACGCTATTGGGCCTCTACTCATTGGAATCATCGAGAACTAGAGCAACCAAGGACATACTTTCCCAGCATTCAATTGACCTGGCACGTTAGTGCCTAACTAAGTAACGGACTTACTACTTGGAATAAAATAGAGGATGGAGAGTGCCATCTACACCTCCCCAGTCTATGACCATGAGCCAGGTCATAACAAGCACGATCGAAGTTTGGTTTGTTCTGCTATGACTGTTGTCACGTGTGGACGTATAAGGGTCACGAATAATGATTAAATGAATCTTATTTAACCTATTTTGACACTGTTAAAAAATTGAGTAGCACAATAGCCGCAATTCATTGTTGAAAGAATTGAATTAATAAGTTAAATTCACATGATATAAGTAGAAGCATTTTTTTGTTACACCACGATGTAGTAGAGAGGGTGTCGCTGAATTGTCCGCAAGTCACTGATTGGTTACACCATTTGCTTGACTATCTGGGAAAATTACAATCCAAGCAGTGACGTTTACATGTATGTGTGTGAATGTGTGTTTCCCTCTCGATCGCTTTTATCATGCGGTCCCGAAAAGGGAATCTTCGGCCACACTCCTCTTTACACCCTCTCTACTACAAGGTTATAAAGAGCACCTTCTACCATTTTTGGAAAGTGTTAATTATAATCTTACACATTCAAAAATTAATTAAAGACTTTTTCCGCCCTCGGGTGGTTTTGGGAGGCTGGTACTTCCTCGGGCAAAAAAGCAGTTTTCCGATACTCGCTCAAAAAGTATCCTTTACGAACCTCGTTACGGACCTCGCCTTCGGCTCGGGCCGCAAACCTCTCGGTTCGCAAACAAAAATCTTTTCAAACTCGTAGGAAAACTACTATTTCACAATAGTGTGCGGAAAGTGGGTGTTTTCCGCACAGGTATTGGTGTGGAAAATCGATTTTCCGAGATAGTGTGCGGAAAAGGTGTGTGGCAAATATTTTTGCCGCACAGTGTGCGGAAGAGGTGTGCGGCAAAGGTTTTGCCACACACCGGAAAAAATTTTGCTACACACTGGAAATCAAAATTCTATTACCTATTTTGTATCTATTTTCCTCACCAATTGCGAAAAAACTTGTACGCAACTCGTGCGGGACGATTTCCCGCACTCGTGTGATAGACTCGCACTCGTGGCCGGTGACGGTAACTCGTACCTTGCGATCACACTCGTGCTACGCATTCGTGTGACTGGTACTCGTTCCCGTCAACTCTGGCCACTCGTGTGAGTCAATCACTACTCGTGCGGGAAATTGTCTTTTCCGCCCTTGTTACGTAAATAACTATTTTTTGTTTTCTAAGTATGTAAGTATTTTGTTAAAAATTCCTTTTAATCTGTTGATCATCAGCCTAGCTGAAAATTATCTGTGGTAGTAACAATAATCTTAAAAATTTCATGTCTGATTTTCAATTTAAAATGTATTTATCTAACGTGATAATATTTTTAAGATGAAGTAGCTAAAGTTCTTCGGGCTAAAAAACTAATACGTTTATTTAGAAGGTATCAAAACTGATGGAAAAATTATAAATACCTGTGAAAACGAACGCAATGAGGTTCATGCTCGCTAAAGCCACGCTGGTGAATTTTTCCAGAGAGTGAGGCAGCTGGATCATAGCTATGATTTCCACCAACAAATGAAGGGAAGAGCAAGTGTTTTTGAAGTGTATTTTTTGATTGTCCTGGCTCAACCAGGGTAAAACCAGGTGATGCGTCCGTGTGAAAGGTGTTTGCTCCATAACAGTAGCTAAATAACATAGTAATTTTATTTTTCTAACCTATTTTTAACACTTGGTATTCTACCATCTTATTTTGTTTATTTTTCTTTAGAAAAATATAGAACAAAGGACTACTTTTTTATCGTAGATAAAAAATTTTGCAAAGAATTATTAAAGGCAAATACAATACAATAAAAAGGCAAAATAATAAAAAATAGATTTTTTGGTTTTCTTAAGTTTTTCACTATCATTTTTTGTATCTATCGATCTATGTATACCATATTATGGAACTCTAATACGTTTAAAAAAAATTTCTAAACTGTTGCAATAGACAGATAGATTAAGCATATAAAGAGCCATTGGTAAGAAAAATAATATACTTGACTCAGTAACAAACGTACAACAATCATGCTCTTCGGGCACTAAAGTTTTTACTTTTTACCCTAGAGATATAATGTATGTACAATTAGAAAATATAAAATTGGAATAGAGTACTATATCTAAGGTGTCTGCTTGTGTAAGTACATGTATACGTGAAATCAGTCATATCTCTGAATTCCTTTGACTATTTTTAACAAATCTTGGCTTCCTTTTTTTATTTCTAAATTTGTTTCCCTGCTGAAAAAAAAAAATTTCTATTTCAATGATAGGTTTGTTTCTAAATATAATTTTGTTCCAGTAGTCGTACAAGAAATGAAGTAGATTGAGTTTTCAAAAAATGTACTACAAAAAAAAAGTTGGGGAATCTATGTGCTAGTAGTTTTAATAGTAGTTCTATTTCATACTGGTTAATATTATGAAAAAAGTTGTCAGACAACTTGATGGTTCTGCTAGAATACATAATAGTCCAGACATGAACATGTCGTTGGCTTGTGAAAAAATGTGTAAAGGTGAGTGTGTGATTAAATCACTTGTTGTAAAAACTATAAGTAATTTTTCAGAGGTGCAAATGTGTCATCCAGAATATTGTTATATTTGCGAATTCCCTACCAAAAAATCTATTAAATTGATTGAAGTCAGCTTCTTTGGAATTCTCGTACATGTACACTAATGACTTCAAAATAAAGATGGTCAAGAAAAAGTGAGATGTAACAAATAGGATCTTGATAGTTATTTCATAGTACAAGCAAAAATTTGATTTTCTCTTACCGTTTGTTGCGTCGTATGCATGATATACACAAAGCAGTTATAAGAGCACCGATAAAAATGACACAGCCCATTCCAACTACAAACATCTCAAGTGTTGAAAGGAAGTAGTGTTGAGTGTTACTTCGGGATTTGTCATCTATATCTAATAGCCTGTACTGCCTTAGCTGTTGCATTATTTCAGATTTTTTATTGCGAAAAATCCTGTAAAAATGATACATTTAATTTAAAAAAAAAAAAAAAAAATTGTTAACAGCATTGTATCCAAATATCAAGGGCAATTTCACGAAAGGGGGGTTTTGATTAAATCGTATGAATGTTCAGGCTGAGAAAGGGCGGGAAGTCTAGAAATTCAGATTATGTGTGACAAAACACTCTTTATTTTTATTCTAAGATGTTTAATCTCATTTTATTTTTAAATAAAAGTTAAGATATACATACTTTTCGTAATATTTATTACGACTAATGTTATGTACTTCGTTTGAAAAATTTTTACTTCGACTCAATAAAAATATTTTAAAATCAAAACCCATAAAGGAGAGGAGAGTCAAAAAATCAAAAAAATTCTTTACGGTGTGTAGGTATGACCTCCAAATCTAATTTTTAATGATTTTAAAATATTATAACTTTTTTATCAGCAAAAACGTATTAGAAACAAGTTAGAGTCAACAGTTAATGTTTTTTTTTATATTTAGTAGATCGTTTTTTTTTTTATTGCAAGGTGCAACTACAGGTGATTTATATCACTCAAACTTGTATTAAAATATTTATGTTCTAAAGATTTTAATTTTTAAAATGTTTTCAACACTTAGGACTGAATATGGTTGCATTCAGTAAGAAGTTATCGAGGGTTATAAGTAATGATGCAGACTTGTGGAAAAAGTTGATAAATTTTTTTTCTTTCGATTAAATAGTCTTATTTGTAAGAAACAACATCATTTACTATAACCCGTTAAGTTAGTGAATAGTATTTGACAACTAATAGATACTAAGTTATGCTTTTAGAATACAAATTTTGTGAATAGTCAGCTCTTATTGTTTGTATAAATGTCAGTAAGAATGTACAAAAATTGGAACTTTTTTTTACATATTTACTATTTTGAAAATGTAATTTGGTAATTTTTTTAGTAATTATTAAAATAGTAAAATAAATTTTTTCAAGCCTAAATGTAGGTGTATGAATTATGATTTTTTGCGTCTTAAGATACTGGTTACAAGTTAAATGTTTTATGAGCAGAGCTGATTACTTTTGCACTAAACGCATCCATTGATAGATTAGGGTGAGATTACATGGAGTCTGGCAATCTGTACACTGGCAGACTCGCTCCCATTACAGTAGACTGGAGTGAAAGAGAGAGGTCTGATCACGTGACCACTACACTCTTTCGATCACGTGATCAGACCTCTCTCTCACTCTAGTCAGCTGTAATGGGAGCGAGTCTGGCAGTCTGCTCCCATTGTAATCTCACCCTTATCATTCAAAATAATATTTAAAAAAAAGATTCTATCGAAGGACGTATCTCATACGATATTACACTTCAATACATTTTTATTAAATAATTTTTTGATAACTCAATCAAAATCAAAATATTAGACAGCAATTTATCAAAAAATCGAAAATTTTTTTAGTACAACTTATATACATAATTTACATTTGTCTAGCATATGGAGTATAGTCAAAAGTTCTTAAATAACCTACCTTTGTAAGGTATCCATATCAACCATGATGTTTTTATTTGTATCCAAGGCATATAGATACATGTCACTTCTGAAAAAACGTATTTTCAGTCAAATCTCATTATATGTATTTGATAAAAAGTAAATTTTTTTAGGACCTTAAATTTATGTTTTAATATGAATAAGACTTACGATGTCATTTCAATCTTATGTTTTTCTGAATGTGGTTCAAGTTTCCTAACTCGTATGTCCAAGCCAGTTATGTTCTGCAGTATACTATAAAAAAAAAAAAAAAATTTAAATGAATAAAATTATTACTTAGTTTATCTACTTCATAGATCAAATAGTATCAACTGTAAATCTCTTCTCAATGTTTGTTGTGTTTTAAATAAGATTATTCGTCAAATCTCCAAACAAATTTTATTTTGGATTTGCACCTAAA
The DNA here is from genome assembly GCF_036245765.1 of Copidosoma floridanum. Taxonomy (NCBI): domain Eukaryota; kingdom Metazoa; phylum Arthropoda; class Insecta; order Hymenoptera; family Encyrtidae; genus Copidosoma; species Copidosoma floridanum. The sequence goes on along the minus strand of NW_028321898.1, from coordinate 14,976,853 downwards.
GATGATAAGGCCATTTTTTTTAAATCTAAGTATTGCTGTTACGGAGGTTCAGTGGTTGTTTGCGAAGACGTGGAAAAAGGAGAGGAGCTTATTATAATCGAAGATGTTGCATAGTACAGACTGGGTATATTTCGGGAGCTGCTAAATCACACACAGAGAAACACAGCAAAAGTGCCGCATTACTTACAAAAAGACATATCCTCTTACAATTCTTTTACCGTCTCTCTCAGTAAGTGATTTAGTAGATCATAATATGTGCACTCAGTTTATACAACTTTCGTTTCCATTACTTAAAAAAATTTGTACTGAGTAAACTTAAAAAGTCATCCCCCTTAACTACACAAAAATGCGCTTTCATTCAACTTACCAATACTTGACGAAAAAGTAATGTTGTAAGAAAATTGAGAGAAGAGATCAGTTCGTTATACATAATTAGTAAAATGAATGCTTAAGATATATTTATCTGGGCACAAAAATCACTAAATTAACCTTTTCCTACTTAAGAATCATTTTTCGGATCAATATGAAGGATATGATGAATTTGATATGCTTATTCAAAAACCTTTTGAATCAACACTACTAATTAGTTTAGTAGTGATCCATGATACTCTATCTTAAGTAAACATCTACTATAATGACAAAAAAAAATTTATAATTTAGTATTATGATGAAAAAATTAATAATTTAGGTACATAAAAAAAACCAAAATACAGGAGTAAGTTAATAATTTCGTCATCATAACACTAATAGGGTCTGATTTCGTTCATTCGGTACATTGCTAACAGGTGCAATTCAGCCTGTTGAATGTCACATATTTAACTCAATTCCCTGTTTCATATTCTCTACGATTAACTGTATTACAGGGGTGTCATGGCTGTGCTCTAACAGCTTGAGGCCATGATGTAGATTAGGACAGTAGGTAGTTACCTTTCATGCACTCAAGTATCAGTATTAATAAAAGAGCACTGACTGCAATTATTATAAGGAATTAGTCAAATTGTTTTCTCAGAGACTACTTTTATCAATGTTAAAGTACAGCTTTATATTCTATAGGTAATGAGCGTCAAGACTCCTTACAGATAATAAATCTGTCAAATGAGTACAATAAGTTGCTTTACCTTTACGTGCTACAGGCAGACTGACTCTAGCTGCTCCGACAAAGATATTAGAAAAAGACAAAACAACTTTCAAAAAAATAAACATTTTTTTATCATAAGCAAGAATTATTGTTTTCTATTTAAATAAATATAATTGTTAAGTAGTTACAGAACAAACAGAATAAAAAATAAATGAAACAATGCGTGAGAAAAATTACAAGAAATACAGCAAAGTAAATGTTGAGTTCATTTGTATCAATAAAAGTTACATTAAGTTTCTAAATGAGCATCAATCTCCAATCTGCATCAAAAGCTAGGGTAAGTCTTAAAAGCTAATTCTTAGTAATAACCAATAATAACTAATACAAATAATCTGGAAAGTCCATATCTGAGACCATTATAATATTACCATCTATTACATGATATAAAAAAGATTTTATAACAGTTATTTTCAGTAATACATTTTTGTTGGTTGAATATGGTTCTGCTTTGTTGTTAAGTATCTGTGAATAATTTATTCTACCTTGAGCGTTTTTGAGGGTAGGTGTACCCTGGGTAGAAAAAGTTCTTTGTTGGCAAGATAATTTAATGTAAGATTTAAAAGAACCTATGCGATTGATGGTGGTTTAATAAACGTAGAAATTTGTGATGGATCTAAAAAAGACCAATGGTGATACTTCCTGTCAGAGGCTGATAATATTTCAGCAGATGTGACTGCCTGCACTACTTAAGGTTGTTCTCCTTGGCTGCGTTCACAGTGAGAAAATTTTCTGGCAGCCGAGAATACTGGTACCCTTGAACTCCGAATGACTCTAGCGCCATCTAGCATGATTTTGTGTTTCAAGAAAATCCTTAGGACTCTAGGTTAGCTGAGTATATCCAGGATCAGTGATTATTTGCAGCCTCAACTATCCTTGACTAGCATCGGATCCTATCGTGAAAGCTGTTGCATCGGTATACCTAAGCTTTGCCCGGCGAATCACTGTTGAGTAGACAAAGCACATTGTTAAACTTTCTAGACAATTTAGGATTTTTCGCATTCGCAGGGGTGTAAGAGACACCCAATAGTTGTCTGGCTGGTGCCAGAGCACGTAAGGTCTTACGGTGGAAGACACTGTCACTAGGTTCTGCCTAACACTCGCATCCCTGCGAGGAACAAACAAGGTTGCAACTTGAGCACAGTAAAGGCTCACGGACGTGTGGGGACAATTTTAGGTGATGCTGTGATATGCCAAAGACGCACCAACGTGTCAGGTAGCACTAGGGCTTGTCTAACGTGAAGACGGTTGCATATAAAAAAAAATTGATCAGTTGGTACTCCCTCGAACATTGCACACGTGCTGAATAGCTGGAGAATATTTTCGGTTATGCTGAGGTACGTCTGATACGCGGGGCCACGCATGGGGCATGTTAGATGCCACTCAAAAACGTCTGATAAGTACATAAATACCAAATATAGCTAGGTGGGGCTGGAATCACTGGTCATAGATCAAGACGATAAGACGTGATAGGTAGTCTCGTTACGCATAGCCTATAATAAACAGGGGCACGTTAGATGGCACCAAAACACACCTGATGTAACGTTCAAAGCCAATACAAAACTATTCAATTCAATATGCATAATTGTACGATTAAAATTCAAGGAAGCTACGGTGGCATAGTCATAGGTTTAATTTCGTTAGATTATACTATGCTAACTAGGAATTGGGTCGCTTACAAGTGCATACGCAAGTTAAGTAAGGCATCACCCAAGACTTTCGTGTTATATCCGTGCCATATTCGGGGTTTACACGAGCTACGTTGGCATGCTCTGCTTAGTTGAATACTCAGCTAACCTAGAGTCCTAGGGATTTTCTTGAAACACGAAATCATGCTAGATGGCGCTAGGGTCATTCGGAGTTCAAGGGTACCAGTATTCTTGGCTGCCAGAAAATTTTCTCACTGTGAACGCAGCCCCTTGATACACGTCTAAAAGCTCTGTTCTCGACGTACTGCCAGTAAACGACTGTTCGCTTCAGGCAGCCATTTGAAAGAACGCCACCTGCAGGGAAAAAGTTGTCGATGCTATCTAACAAGAATACAGAGAATCTGATGGACAATGACCTGTTGCAATGGTTTATTTTAACAGTAACATATATATATATATAACAACTTACTTAATTTTTTTGGGTGTTAAATATACTTTCATGCCAAAAACTACCTATTTAATAGTACCTCAATAAAAAAATTGTTTTTTTCTTTCATTATTGTATTTTGTAAGTAAGTATTGCGATTTTTCTTGAACATCAATTTATTTCATGAAGTACTTTTAAATTAACGCATTTAAAAGTAATATTTATTATGCTTACTCACACGCCTTATACCCAACTCATACAAGAACTTTACTTTTTTTTTCATGAAATTAAAAAAATTATCATTATTATTGAAATAAACACTTGTAATCTAGCATTGTCTATCTGATGATGTGTATTCTTGTTAGTTAGCATCAATATCTTTTCCCCTGAAGGTGGCGTTATCTCAAATTGCTGCACGAAGTGAATGATAATCCACTTTCTGTTCAGGATAATTACAACTGAATTCGCTAAATTTCACTGCTGGTGGCTTCAATTTTACATCGATGCTACCTAGCAGATCCTACTTAACTAAAGCACAAGGCAATAGCGTTCTTATTGCAAAGCTTTGAGCTTATTTATTGCTATAACTATTAGTTTTTTTCAAGACCAAAAGAATTAGGAAGCAAAATTTTATCAAAATCAATTGAATAGTGTTCGTGGTTGGCGACTACAACGCTTTTTTGGATTTTTATTTATGTATTAGTAAGATGAGATGATCAGCAATAATTATGAGCAGCATTACCAAACATTGCTGTTTGATAGATACATAAGATCCAGCACTATGCGTTACGATGAAATCTCGTAACGTGGGCCCTTACGTAAATAAGTGATGTGCTTGAAAGTCGAAGATTTGTTCAATAGTTTTTGCTAATTATAGACAAACATAAGTGTAATAACCACAGCTTCCGTTCTTCCTGGGAAGAAGATTCTATTTTATAATACATCGCTTATTTTGGTAAAGGGCCCTGGATTCTCCACTTTATTAGCATTTTATGAAGGGTACACCAAAAATGAGAGATAGAGTCTAGCAAAATAGTATTTACAACTCAATTCTCAAGTAAATTGTCAACGAAAAATTTTAAAATTTGTATTACAGGAATCAACACCTCAGATAGCAAAAATGTATGTATATATGTATATGAGTAGGGCTCTACTCTTGCAAGCTCCATATTTTAATCTAACCTTCCACTATTGGATGATGGTTTTAATTTTTTTTTCCCCTCACAATTGTTAAATAACATAATTTTTTTTAAGTAAGAACAAATACTTGTTTAGTTGTATAATAGTTTATACTGTAAAAAGTAGATCTTAATTGAATATTCTTTATTATGTATTGCTGTTAGACTATTAAAATTATATACTTATTCATAACAATTACAATAGTTACTACTCCGAGCGTTTTTTAATGGAGCTCTTTGTCATCTATATAGAAATTTAATTTAAGGTTGTATTCTATACATGATACTTCATTCAATTATCTTTTATAATTTTTATCAAATATCATTAAGTGACGTAAATAAGTAATTATTATATACGACCGAATTAAACACTCTGATTTTATTCCTTTAAAAACAGAGCATTGTGGCACCTAGCTAAGGGTGGCTACTTGGCACAAATCTCAAAATAACTATTTAAAAATATATAATTTATGTATGTTACAACCTAATCGACTTTGATTCAGCATGACAAAGATTGGAAAAATTTGTGATTGTATTTTGATTAGCCTTATAATGATATAATTATATGGAAGGGTTTGTAACACTTTACGGTACAAAAAGTAATTTTAAATTATATATTTTTTGTTATGTATTCTTGTAAAGTTAAATTGATTGTGAAAATATTTATTATTACAACTATCAAAAATGGTGTTTCGAAAATTTTTTAATTACTTATGTTGTATCTAGTGAAACAATTAATTGCAGGATCAATATTATATCAACTTATCAAATTACTATCATAAGTCAATAAATATTACTCTCTTTTTATTGTAGCTTTTTGCTTTGATGTTTGATGACTTTTTTTAAAGATTACGGTTTTTCTCACCAGTACTCGAAAAATCTCAAAATGATGCCAACCAGCAATCCTATTAACCAAGTAATACTATAATTCTTAAAAAATAAATAACCTAAGACACTTAAGGGTTGTATTGGAAGGAGGCTTTGACTAGATTCAGAGAACTACGACTTTTCTCTAAAGAAATTAGGAATGTTTGTTAAAACCTAAGCGAATCACACATACAACTATCTTACACAATTACTACTTAACAACTAAACTATCTAAATTATTGTAAGGAGAGTGAAAAAGTTGATCCATTCAAAACAACTTAAAAATCTAACGAATAGAAGTATTAACTACTTACCACTACACGTATTAAATAGCTGCTTTTTAGTACGTACACAAAAAGAATAGGCTGGAGATGAATAGATTTTTTTAGAAAAAAAGAAAATAACCAAATAAATAGCAATTTAAATGACCTATTAAAATAAAAAAATTAAAAATTGTTAATACGTCAGATAACAATATTTACATAAATATTCTAATAAAAAAGTTGTATAGTATCTGTTAAGGTTTATCACCATATGAACTTGATTGAAAAATTGGTACAATAGTAATGAAAATTATAAGTCCAAGTATATGAGAGGGTTTGTATAGTAGTACCCAATTAACAACTACTACTTAAGTTATTAAAATACAATATAGAAAAAGAAATAATAACTGGAGAGAAAATTAGATATGAAGTTTTTATTTCAAATATAACTTAAAACACTAGAATGACCTCTTCACTACCCTTCATTTTATATCGTAACAGTTCTCAAGAGTTGTGGCTTTTGCTATGACTATCGATAAATTTCAACGTCAAAGTTAGTTTCGATAATGTAGGTTTATACTAAAGAAAACCGGTATTTTCTCATGGCTAATTATATGTAGCTTTCTTACGTTACAAAAATAAAAATAACGTATTTATTCAAGTAGAAAAAGATAATACTTCGCGAAATCGAAAATATTGTTTGGAAAGAAAATTTTAATTAACAAATATACTGGAACTAAAAATTTTTATACAAATAAGACGTCCGATGACAGTTGATAAATAATTAAAAACAACGTCTAATAGTGGTACTGTCATATTTTGTATTTATTAAAAAACAAAACGACGTTTCGGTCGTTTGGACAATGTCCTGGCCCTCATCAGGTACAAAATTCTCTGACTCTTACGAAAGGGATGTAAAATCGTATTGTAATTCATTGCTCACACTACATTAAATTCATTTAATTTATTACGATTTTACATCCCTTTCGTAAAAGTCAGACATTTTTGTACCTGATGAGGGCCGGGACATAGTCCAAACGGCCGAAACATTGTTTTGTTTTTAATAAATACAAAGTATGACAGTACCACCATTAGACACTTTTTTGAATTAAAAATTTTCATATTTATCGATAAGACTCCTTACATTCACTTAAGAGTTATTGTATTCATTATTATTTTATTATTCAATAATAATACATGACATGATGAGGTCTTATTCTATGATAAAATTATTTCGTTAAAAAAAGTTTTTTTCAAGCATTATAGAATATCTAGAATTACATACATTTTTTAACAAAATTGATTCTTAATATGATGGATTTGTATACATGTAGAAAAACTATTTATACAAAATTCTAATGTACCAATCTCGTCATGGTATTTCATTATTTTGAGATTTATATTATAAAAGTTAAACTTGTAAGAAATTGAATTTTGTTTGACAAATAATTATTTACACATAATTAATTTATACCATATATCGGTCAAAGAATCAGGTTAGAAACAGACGGGTTCTTTAAATTAGAAAAATAAACTATGTAACATATGTACAATTGTAAGTATATAAATTTTCAATTCTTTTTCTTATTTAATAATGGGTTTGGGGGGTTCTATCTCTTCGGATTAAAAAGGTCTATGAGTTTGCTTATTCACATAAGTTATTTGTTATAATGTTGGGCTTAGAAGTTGGGTGATACTCTCAGGGTTTCTATTATTCAGTAATAATGTTAAGTTTTTTCGTACATGTACTTATACTATGTTATATGAATACATGTAACGATTTATTAACCTTACGTTGTTATATGATTATTTAAAAAAAAAAAAATTAATGCTTCGAGAGCTTTACATGTACGAATGAATTAAAATATTTAGTTATTTTTTGCATTACTAAAAAAACTAAAATCTTAAAACATTTTATTACCTTAGTTGTCGTAACGATTGTTTGTAACATCAATTTGAATTAACATAATACATTGTTAAAATTGCACAAATAAAAATCATCAGTAAGTAGAAAGCCCATTCAGTTGCCTTCTGGGCAGTGTGGAAAAATAAATGAAAAATTTTTTTAGTGTAAAATACGTTCTTAAAACACACAAATATGTTCATTGCACAATGTTGAGCACATATTATGTACTAAAGTTAACAGCTAACCTTAAGAATACCTCTGGTGCACCGCTTACCCAACTCTTTTTGGAGAACTAGACGAAATCAAAAAGCTGCATAAGATTTATTGCACAAAAAAAGAGCTACTTACGTGTTTCTAGTTTAACACACGCTGGGCACACGAAAAATCTCGTACAAGCATAGTCATATTTCAGACACGAAAGTTCTGGTTCGCAACTCCTAGGCTATCGTCACGGCTGGGGTCAAATTGCGTTCTTTAAGATAACACTAATGACTTATATAGTCAAGTTGCGCCCCCGTCAATTTTATCTTATGACCGAGTTCTGTCCTGGTTATTACGCCAATGAGTCATGACAATTGTTCTGTCACACTTTATACAGGCTTTGGACTGGCAGTATAAGAACTGGTGTGCTTAAACGATTGTAATTTTGTTTAATGGAAATAATTTATTAAAATAAAGACATTCTTATATTGAACGGTAGCAATCACCTTATTAGCAAAATTTTTTTGGACATTTCCTGAAACAAGTTGATGTTAGAAAATAACACATTATACTATTAAAGTATACGTATTTTTAAAATCTACACGTGTAAAGTTTTTTTGGAAATTACCTGAATGTATTGAAACCAAGAAACTAGACTATTTTGGAACTTCATCATTTTTTCTCGTAAAAATGCTTCTTTCTTTAAAGTGTCTCTAGATTTGGTCTTAGAACTGTGCATTTTAATGTACAGTTAACTATGTATTTTTTTAATAACTTCAACGAATAGGAATTTGCTTGGCTGTGTTGAACAAGCTATAGAATAAGGAGTAAAAAGATTTACAGTTGTTTAAGGTTCTGCAAATAGAACGATCAAATCTTGCTCAAACTGATGGAAATCTTGGCAGGTCATTTTTCTTATAATATTCAAAATTCAGCCACAATTAAGAAATTCCATCGTGTATACGAGACGTCCATCATAAGGGTCAAACTGCATTTACTATAACTTATGAATCCAAATTAAATACTGTAATTGAAGGACAGCACAGTAATAGTATCCCTAGTAGCAAATCGTAAGGTTTGAGAAGTAGATGCCCTTCTAACGCAATTTTTACGTAATTCAGTAAGAAGTGCGCAGTCTGCTTCTCAAAACATAAAATGTGTTACTAATATATTATGTATGATTTCACAAAGGCTTCGAATTACGAATCGGGAGGTTGATGGAACGGGCCAAAGGTGAGGAACATATGAAGAATCGTAAAAAAGCCATTTCAAAGGAGATTCGTGTACTATTTTTCCGCCTACGAACCTGAAATCAAGCGGCGAAGGTGTTATTTTAAGGTTATAAAGTGGAAAAATTTGTTCCGAGGACCCTTCAATCACTGCAATGTTTTATGACCTTCTTATTAATTTTTTATTTTTATTTTTATTTCATCCTATCTGTTACTGCTATGTACAAATATTTAATAATTAAGTACAAACATTAGTGATAAACCAAATTGGTATTTTTTTCGCTCAATCAAAAGCTATCTATATATTTTTAAGCGAGCAAACCTCAATGAGAAGAAAATTGTTTAATTTTATATCTAAAATAAAAAAAATGCTCCAGAAAAATTGTGTTAGTAAAAATATTTATTAATAACCTTAAACTTTGAAAAAATCTGTTAAAATTTCAACCAAACTAGTATATTCAGTTACTATTACAGTGTGACAAAAATTTTAACGATCATAAAAATTTATAAGTAATTAATAATCAAATAATTGTTTGTGGCTGCCATTTTTAGGAATCGCAAAGATGGTCTAGAGGGAGAGCTGCAAGGACGTACAAAGAAAGTGAAATTTTCTAACGTCTTACCAATCTAAGTAATATAAACTTTTTTGTAAAATAATGGCGTACTTTCAGTTTAACTACTTTAGAAATTTAGTAGTAAGTATCTTTTTATTTTAATTAGGTATTAGTTACCATCCTAACAGTAAACGTTGTTTAAAATTTTTTAAGGTCTTAAAAATGACTTCTACGGTCTTTTACCAATGTCTACTGTTCATTGTAATTTAAAATCTTTTTTTAAAGTCTTACGAATTCATGAAACTGGTTAAGGATAAGTATTTAAAATTACTTTGAGAAAAATAAAATTAAAAAGTGATAGAAACATTATGATGATACGTTCTCGATACACGGTCATGTACAATCGGGGAAGTAAAAGACAATATGATACGAGCATTAAAAACGAAGTTGTAATAACGCCAAAAAATATATGTATAATGATTATATGATGATAATAACATTGACAGTACATTATTACGTGTATGTATATATATATTGAGTGTTATATTAAGTGTTTGCTTCGCAGTACTAGGCAATACTGATTCTTTGTACAGTATTTGAATTTAGCAAAGTAACGATAAGTAAATTAAATTTTAGTAGTAAACATGATTACTATTTTGATGACACTATCAATCTATACTTATCATACACTTTTTTATTTTGTACATTTCAATTTCAAAGCCTAGATAAAGTGTTACAGAATAGTATATTCCGCACCTAGTGAGTGAGGTTTAAAAAATGTCTTAAATTTCACGCGAATAAACGCCTGAGGCGAAACTGAGACGTAGTGTGTATTATATTTTTTACTAATCCTGCACAGAAAGAAGAGATTCTCGTTTGAACGAAAATCTCTTCTCTAGGTGCAGAATTGATGAATAACAGAATCCGTACCACGTTCGAAGGTTAAGAAATGTCCTAGATTTCACGTTATCTGCCCTTGGCTTCGCCTCGGGCGTTTATTCACGTAAAATCTGCGACATTCTTCTCGCTCACTAGGTGCGTAATATACTATTACCATACTGCGCCGAAAGAAGGAACTTTTGTCTCGCTTCGCGCCTCGGGCGTTTATTCATGTGAAATCAGAGAGATTGTTAACCTCGCTCACAAGCTGCATAATTCACTATTTAATTATGATTTATCGGTTTAATTATCAGCATAGAACTCAACCATACGATTCAATAAGATCATCGAGACGCAACTTTTTTTTTTTATCAACATGGGACATAACTCAACATTTGCCATTGTCACTGAATACACTCAAAGAACTAACATCTAGCTTCATCGTGAAAAAATGTAAGTCATTTTAGGCTCGCAACGACGTACTGGATGCAAATTGTACTCACATATAAACACAAATTCTAGTAAGGGCGTAGTATCACAATGTATAGTCAATGCGTGTTCTGAAATACATTATGTGTTCCGACACAGACAAGTGAAAATAAACTGCATCGCCCTGCATGAGGCGAAAGCTCTCCATATATCTATACGTATAAGTATAGGATACGTTCGGAGGTTATATTGTACGTCAACGTTGAGTTGGTGATAAGATCTCCGTTGCAACATCTTCACGGATCTTTAAATACACACTTTTAATTTGTTATAACTAAACAATGGTGAAGCTACGAGTGCTGTTCTTGAAATATGACGTTTAAAACATACTACTTTACAATATCTTTCAATTTCAGCAAAGTCTGAAATTTTTTAAATCGCAATCCGTAAAATACTCTTTTTCCGATAAGAGTACGTGTTAGATAAATAATTTATTTCTCGAAAAGAGTGAAGCTAGGGTATCTGAAATTTTAATATGTGATTCTACATATGTTTGTTAGCTTATACAAATGTTTCCAAGGTGTTCCTAAATTTTTGAATTTTGTGACACTACCCCCTTCAAGATCAAGAAACTCATATCTGTTCATTTACTATCAGTTACTACCTGTACTATACTTAGATTTTTATAACAGTACTGCTATTTTTAAATTATTGTTATTTTATTACTATTATTACTGTTAAATATTCCTCAAAGTTATTCGAACCACTTATTATATCTACCAGTTATTCGAAATACTATTATTACTACCTGAATATTATTATCGTGACTCAGGTTAGCACTCACCATATTACTACAGTCAAATCCCCTTAATAGGGACAACGCTTAAAGGGGAAAACCGCTTAATTGGGACAATTGAAGTAAGTCTCGAAACAAATATTTTCTTTTAATGTAATTAAACCCCTTTTAAGCGGGACAAAATATCGGTTATAAGGGACAAAAATTACAAAAATTATTTTGTTCAAACACGAATTTCCTATAATACGTATTCGTCATGACATGTGAGGGAAAAGTTTTAGTTCCAGTCATCGCCGCATGATGCTTTTTTACATTTTACAACGGCGCTAAATTTTTGCGGTTTTCTTTTGAACACTTAAAATGGTGAAGGTTTTACTTTCAACTTCAGCCACTTCACTTACTTTTGTAAGGACTCTTCGGCGCTAGTAGCCGCGTCTCATAGCGAATTGTCAAATATAATATTTCCTCGATGTTCACGTTTCTATGCATATCTACAATGTAAAAAATTAACAATAAATAATGTATGACGTGATTTCGTATCAAGTTCTAACCGGTCCTTATCGTTAAGCATCGTTTTGCTATTCACGTGTCTATTAACGTAGTGTAAACAATCAATAATAATTTGAGTTTCCTCAGATCTTTGTTGTTTTGCTGTTGAGTAAGTATCTAGTTTGTACGCCATGCCTCGGAAAGACTTGTCTTTAAAACAGAAAACCTATGTTTCTGATAAAATAAAAACTTTCACTCAGAATACAAGTATTAGAGAGTTAGAAAAAAAATCAGTGTATCAAAATCAGTAATAAATTGGTTAAAACAAAGTGAAAATGAGATCCGAGAGAAGTGGAAGTAGTGTAATGAAGGGAAAAGAGGACCTACAAACCAAAAAAAAAGCGAGAGGGAAAAGATCCAGAAGTTGATGAAGCTATGGATAAATGGTTTCTAGAGTTACAGAGCGTGGAGTAGCGGAGAGCCGGTTAGATTGGAGCTGATGAGTGGATTTCATTAAAGTTGCCAGAAATCTTTGGAAAATTTTCTCCTTACGACATTTATAATTCAGACGAAGCTGGCTTATTTTACCATGCGACTCCAGATGGTTCTCTGTGATATAAGCAAGAGACACGAGAAGGATCGAAAAAAGCCATGGACCGATTCACAATCTTATGTTGTTGTTATATGTCAGGCTCCGATGAAATACAATATTAATTATCGGAAAATCAGCAAAACCTAGATGTTTTTGAAATATTAAAATCTAAAATTTACCTGTTACTTATCGAGCCAACAAAAGTGCTTGGATGACAGCAACCACTTTTACATCGTGGATAAAAGATGAGATGAAGAGCTCCAATAAAATTCAAGAAAAATTTCATTGCTGGTAGATTATGTGGGGCCTCATCCTTATTTAAATGGTTTGAAAAACATTATTCTAAAATTTATATCTCCGAATACAACTTCTCCAATCCAGCCACTTGACATGGGAATTATGAAGTAGTTACAAGCTCACTATCGTTCCAAATTGATCAATCATGTTTTAAAAATTATCAAAGACTTTATCCACAAGTACAATCGATATAAGTTCGAAAATAAGTATTTTTTAAGCTGTACAATTTAACTATAAAAGTTGGAGAAAAGTAACGGCTTATACACTTCAGCATTGCTTCGCATGTTGTGGTTACAGACTATCAGCAAATATACCGTATTCTCCTTTATTTCCTATTGAAAATGACGTAATACAGCGAGTCAAAAACGGGAAAACCTATCGATGAAAGTACAATGTGTTTTGATCAAAGCATGACTGAAGATAGCATTATCGACGAAATTGTTGAAAAAAGTTTGCAAGTAGACGAATCAGATATAAATCATGATGGCAACGATGGTTTTAAATCTGTCAAAATTTGGACAAAAGAAGCTGAAAAATGCATAAAAAACATTGAAATTGTTCTTCTTGTAAAATATCGGCTTCAAAAAATTTACTTGACGTTTGTGCGGACTTTCATTATGCACAAAAACTTAAAAAATTATAACAAACAAAAATTGACGATTTTATGTATTCTTCAACAATTAAAAAACTAAATACATACATATGTAAAAATTTAGTTCACGACACGTACTTGTATTATTTAAAAAAAAAAAAATACTTAACTAAAATAATTATAATTGTTTAAATGCGCCTGTGTTTAAGCAGACAGTCCGAAGCCCGACAAAGCATGACAGAAAAATTATTATTACAAAGAAGAATGTATATTACTATACAAAAAAGTTTAGGTAATCTTCATCGGTTAATCGGGACGGTCGGATAATTGGGACAAATAGACAACCGCTCAAGGTATCCCTATTAAGCGGATTTGACTGTATATTAATTTATTAATCTAATACATAGGGGAGGATGCCCTAGAGCAGATAGGTGTATGTGTGCTAAGGGCAAGGTATGGGTATGTCGAGGTTACCCGAGTACTTCCAAGTTTCGCTCAGTCTTGAACAAGCCATAACACAATGGTATGGCGTAGTGACGCACAATTTTCAAAAAATAATGAATTTGTTACAAAAAATTAGAAGTATCTATTTTGTCACCAGTCAAAAACAAATACATTCAGTGTATCATGGATAATTTTCTATAAATTTGAGCCTATTGAAGTGTAAATTGAGCCAAAAATGTTGACATTTTATTTTAGAATTTTTGAGGTTAGCATTGCTTCAATAAAAGAACGTGTGCTCGGACAAAAAGGGTAGGGCAAAGCGAATTGTTTAGCAGGTATCCGATTTGCACTGATATAATTTGTACTTATTTAAAAAAAAAAATTTTTTACATGGTGAGTAAATATCAGAGGAAAAAAGAGTTTAGAGTTTTCATGTTAAAAATAAGACATTTGAGAAATTTTTTTTTCTTTATTTTTTATTAACAACAAAATTGATAGTAGATGCACTACCTGTTTCATTCATATAAAATTGATGTCATCAAACATCAATACTCAGTATTGTATCTAATCTCAATGTTTTATTCCATGATTTTTGTTTGGATTTATTTTTGATGCGATAAATCGATGTACGTATCGATTACTTTGAAGAAAACTTATGAATTTTCATTAATCTAAACACAACGACATGCACAAACAGTTTAAATAAGTAAATATTAAGCTCAAAAGGCATCAATAATAGGGACTTAATTTTTCATTTAATCGATAAACATGCTTATTAATATTCAATTTAGAGAAATGTATACTTACAGTAAATTAGTTGAACTATTGATAGTGATTCAAATCACAATAAAATAATGTAGAATAATTTTGATATTACATACGTTTCCTAAAATTTTTTCTTAGACTGTCGATAATAGGGCCACCCAGCTTTGTGCAATAATAAGGAAGTGTTTGCATGTATCTTTCATTTTTATTCTCCATATCCTGATTTTTTTTTCGTGATAGTAAAAGAAGCATTCTTTGATCCTGTATTTTTTATTGTACACTCCTCCTATATTTTTTATTGTACACTCGTCATGAAGAATTTTCTCCGTGATAAAAAATTCCGATAGGGATTAGCCCATTGTATTTAAATAAACCTCCCTCGTCAAGATTTGTGAACATGTTCTTAATTTTTTTACATTTAAAAGAGAAGACTATTTTAATTTTACCGTATAATGATAATAAACATTTTTTAAATTCCATATTGTTTCTGTAAGCTAACCTCCTTTATAGGGCAATAAATATAAAAATAAATATTCAAAAGTAAATATTCAAGTTCACGTATAGTCGGTGAAGGGGGGTGAGGCTTCTTGATAAAAAGTAGTATATCTCAAAATAACAAAAACGATATCCTAATATATTCACCATGCCATTAATATAAATAATACCTGAAAATAACATCCACTAACATGTATTCATCAATATGTTTATTTTTAAAGTTTATGTTTTATCGTAATTAGCTGCTAAAATAAGATTCAACATTAAATATTTATAAATATATGTGCGTGTGGATAAGTGTGAGAGTCCATGATGGTTAGTAAGGTTTTAGTTAGATTCCACAAAAAAGATGTCAGAGGCTGTGGGGGAGGGGTGTAGGGTCAAGAAAAATTTTGCGGGGTTGGTGGGGGTAATGATACCACTGGGGGGGGGGCTGTGGGAATAGTTGAGAGCTGCAGGGGTGTGAAGGCCAGGACCAAAATTAAGATAAGCCAAAATAAGGGAGAAGCTAAAGGAATTGCATCTTATCTTTGCTCCACTTCATTAGGTATACATATACTGATTTTAGTCTTCTTCTCTAGTGATAAATTTATGTGAACACTTATATTAGTCAACTATGATGGGCACTCTGACCAGTAACAAAAATGATACTTCCTTGACCATAAGTACCGAAAATCTTTTTTTTAATCTCTTTTCCAGAGCCCTTATCACTAGGTACTTAGAAAGTATTAAAAAATCAGTTACCAGAGGACAGCAGGACTAATAATTTATCTAGTGCCTACTTTTACTATTACTTATTCTCACTTACTAAATACTTACAGTCCTTATGCAGGATCATCACTTAAACGACTTTTTATTAGAATGTTTTTCTTGCAGAGCAATATTTTTTAAGATAGGTAGAAAAAAAGGCTAACAAGTTCTTATGCAATGAACAATGATGTTTTCAACATATCAAACTTAATATTATAATAATTTAATAAAGTACTTTCCTACTGTATATTATTATTATTATACTATTGTTTCCAAAATAACTTCCTATATAAGCGTTTTATAAAGGTAATCTATTCTGCATAACAATACATGCAACTGGTACGGATACTTTAGTTGTAAGCAATGGTTACAATGCAAACGTCCTTAGTGATGCCTATGTCAAAGATAAACCGAATGAGATTTATTATTTTGGGCCTTCTTCACATAACACATAACTTATAATTGTATGGAGTATCTTTTCCAAAGTTACTTCTGTCTATCAAGCAGTCTAGTACTATTAACTATAATTATTTTCAAGTTTTAAGTACTGTACTGACTAAAGTACACATTCTTCAGCGATTTTTCGTGACGAAAAATGAGATTTTTTATAGTTTAATTTATATGAATCCATATTAATTTTTAATGTTAAATAAAAATATTACTATTATCCAAATCGCTTTGAGAACCACAATAGTTTAAATAAAGTGTTTTTCAAAAAAATAACACATAGTATATTACGCACTAAAGGAACGAAGTATGCCATTCCTTCTGAGTGAGTAGTTGGCCCTGGAGCGAAGCGAGGGCACCATACTCCAGGAGTGTGTGAGGACTCTCACACACATATACACTACTGCTCTCTGACCTTCCCAACCATCCGCTAAGTGTGAGACCGTTAATATGAACCTTCTCGCAAGTGTCCGAATTTCATGTTGGTGAGTATATAAGGGCGTTTAAGATGAGCTAGAGTACCCACACCGATATAAGTGTCTAAGGGTACTGATGAGTCTTAGCGTGCTCCCGTAACAAAACACATAGTAATGTTTTCTCTCTTTTCATGGCATCCTTTAGTATGCCATAAGTGAGCGGCATACTTTTGTTCCCGTGGAGCGTATACGATTTTTCAACACGCCGTGCGCGGGGAACGAGATTATGTGCCACATTAGATGGCTCATAATATTGTTCCTCGAGCACGATATGTGTCAAAAAGTTGTATACACCACACATGCGTCAATCACCTTCCTATCTCACTAGTATCGTAATGTACTGTTTCGACACGTCGTGCGTGGGGACTCAATTATGAGTCATCTGTCATGGCTCTAAAGACCTCGATTTACACACGCTACTCACAGCTCGTGCTATGCACTCGTACGAGTGCGTGTGTACGTCGAGGTCTTTGTAAAGCCATATTAGATGGTCCATAATCTCGTTCCCCGCGCACGCTACATCGAAAAGTTGTATACACTACACTTGCGAGAGGTTAGGACTAACACGCGTGCGTCAATCGCCTTCCCAGCGCACTCGTATTGTAATGTTCTGTTTCATCATGCCGGGTAGAAAGTTCATACAACTTAAGCCTTATTAATACATATATGTGTAATATACACTGCGCTCGTATGCTCAATCAAAGCTTTTTGTTATCCGTTCGCTGATTCTCTTTCTTGTCTCATTTTCTCGTGAGTGCTAGTGGACGCGTCTGCAAATATCGCAGTAGCCCTTAAGCAGCTGCATCAGTGTAAAAAAAAAACGTCTTGACGGCCGGTCGGTGTAACTATAGCAGTACACGCCACCCAAGCTGCAGTAAAAGACAAGCTTCCTCTTCGCCTCTGAGTCGGTAGGCTGCAGATGACATCCAGGTAAATGTGTGATCAGCGTCAGTGCGTGAAGTAGTTTGTGGTTTTAGTACAGTGTGCACACGTGTGGTGTAGGTAACCTTGAAAAACGTTTTTTTTTTTGTTAACTCAAAATTTGTTCACAACTTTTTCAATAAATTGTTTCTGCTTTCAGTATTGAAAATGTTGAATGAAGAATCCTCTGATTCAGATACTAACAAGGAAGAAGAATTTATTAGAGATTTTGAGGCTAAAAGACAAAAAATAATTGAAAAATTATCACCCAAGAAATCATGTGCAAAATGTGAGCTGTGTTACAGCACCTGTATAAACTGGTGCAAGAATTCTAAAGCTGATTCCTACACAGAAAAGGTGCTGCTTGTGTATTTTAAGAAACTGTCAGAAAAGTGTAAGCCTTCAACTTTATGGAGTAAATGGTCCATGCTTAAAACTATACTTTGCAGTTGAGAAACAACATAAATCTAGAAAATTAAAAAAAATTTTAAATCTTTTTTAAAAGTGTTTGCAACAGGTTGCACACCGAAAAAATCGAAAGCTTTTACATCGGCTCAAGTTCTTGAATTTATAGAAAATAGTGATGACATTATCTGTTATGCTCCAAAGGTATTAATAAATTTTAGTATTTCTTATATATATACAGTAAACTTAAAGCTGTATCTGAATTAATATATTCTAATATAAGTATTGTCTTTCAAGTAGTGTTAATTTTCGGCTTATGCGGTACTTTAAGGTGTCAAGAAATTTGTAACATAGTTATGGATGACACTGAAGATGCAGAAAAACAGTTGTAGTTGTTGTTAAGACACAAAAACTTACTACCCTATAGATCTTTTGTAATTAGGGAGCAGCATAAATTTTATGGAAAGGTACATTAGTACCTTCGATTAAGACCTAGTACTGTCGACACTCCTAGATTTTTTTTGGGTTACAAAAGTAGAACGTGTATCAATCAACCTGTGGATAAAAACAAAATTGGAGGGATACCAAAAAAGATTGCTTTGTACCTCAATGTGGCGAATCCAGAAGAGTATACAGGGCATACCTTCCGACGTACTGGTGCCACTTTTCTTTCTCTTGCAGGGGCTAATTTAGGCTAAGTCAAGACTCTTAGATGATGGAAATCTGATTATGTTGCTCAAGGTTATATTGATAACGTGATAGCAAATA
This sequence comes from Copidosoma floridanum, assembly GCF_036245765.1. Lineage (NCBI taxonomy): Eukaryota > Metazoa > Arthropoda > Insecta > Hymenoptera > Encyrtidae > Copidosoma > Copidosoma floridanum. The sequence goes on along the minus strand of NW_028321898.1, from coordinate 14,957,899 downwards.
AAAGAGAAATTTTTGTAAAATTCAGAGATTAGTACTTAGTACTGCTGGTAGTACTTCTTGTTTAATCTTTCCTGTACAAGTGACGACTACTGTGATTGCTGGGGTCCATCACATCAAAGTTTGTCTGATTAATTTTCTGAAGAAATAGTTGAAGCAGATTTGTTTAATTTAATTAATGATATCGAATCAGAAAATCTAGATAAGCCAAGTTTCAATACAAAAAAATTTTTATCTCCGAACCTTCCTTAAAAAAGGAAAACTTCAGTACGCGAATAAGACTAATAACGAAAACCGATTCAAGGATGAATGTACTTCTGGACCAGTTCCACAGTTTTTTAATTGTGAAACTCATCAGCTTATTTTTAATCATGGATGTAAAAATTAAAATTATGATTTAATTATGTAACACATGCAAACGTCTTTCTGTTTTTAAAATAATTATAATGTTTGTAAATTGAAAATTGTACGAAGACTGTTACACCTAAGATTTGTGTTAATAAGCCATATTTAAGTACACACAGTATTAATTTCAAATTAAGGTTAGAGTATTATTGTAAAGTCAAAAATAATTGTAAGATTTACGGAAGATTTAGTAATCAACGGAATGTACCTAAAATTTTATAATTAATAAACGAAAAATTTTGTTAGTTTATACATTTTTAATTTTTTTCATTCATTAAGGAATTCATTGTCAGAGTGAGAGAGTGAATACAGTAGTTGCACTTAAGAGAGAGCATCCGTTACATGCGCCGTACGCTTCTGAGCTGCCAAGGATAGGGGACAATGGCTCACTTTGCTCCCTAAAACCAAGGAGTATTGACAAACTTTCTGTTGGGGTATGATAAAAAAATATCTTCAACTTATTGATTGAGAAATCTTTTCTCAACTATCATAGATAATGCAATTTTTAAATAAATCTTTCAACTTATTCTAAAGAAACAATTTTTTAAGAAGGACGTTCGGTGTCATTGAAATTTTTTTTCTAATTATGTTAAGATATAAAGTTTTCTATTTAATTGTAAGAATCAAAATCATGCGTATCTTGGAAAGTAGCCTGGCATGAAATTATAGTATACGAGTATACGCACCTGTATAGTGAGCGAAGTTGAGAATGTCCCAGATTTCACGTGAATACGCGAGCAAGTCAAGGGCGAATAACGTAAAATCTAGGATATTTTTTAACCTCTGAATGTGGTGCGTATACTATTTTTCTGCATACCCTTGCCGAAAGGGCTGATTATCTCGACGCCCCGGACGAAGACTGCCCTTTTCTGGAGCCTGGACGAAAATTGCGCCCTTTTGTATGTTCTAGACGAAAACTATGCCCTTTTGGAGTCCCGGACGAAGACTATGCCCTTTTCCGGAGTGTGGACGAAGACTATGCCCTTTTCTCGAGCTCGGACGAAAACTATGCCCTTTTCTCGAGTCCGGACGAAAACTATGCCCTTTTTTTCTAGTCCGTATGAAGACTATTACATTTTTTCCGAGTCTGGATGAAGATATTGACTTTTTCTGGACCACGGATGAAGTACAATTCATTTAAGCTCACCTTACATTTGTGTTTGTAATTAGATATATAGTCAAATATACTTGTATAGTGGTTGTTGTTTACATTTATGTAAATAATTATAAATAATAATACATGATTATAAAATAATAATACAAACTCAGGCATGTTTTTATAAGCATGGTAATTTGCAATTAATGAATACGAAAGACTTTTTTATGTTTTGATTCCAAATTTATTATTTTTTCTACGTTTTTGTTGATTATAATAAGTAACTAATATAATTATTGTAACTTGAAGTTAAAAAACTAATAACATTTGTACAATTCGTGATATACTAAAATATAATATTCGTTAGAAAATTGAAAATCAAGTAAACTTTTTTTTATTAATTAATGTTTGTAAGACATGCATATTTGGATTACAAAGTATTTCTTAACACATGAATAAATTAGCAATTTTAAATTAATTACAGTTGTTTATTTATTTAAATTTATAATATTTAAATAGCCATGCTCCAAGATTCCAAGTTTTTTCATTTAAATTTTCTTATTTTTATATACAGTTTACAGAATCTTTTAAACAAAAGCTCAAAACCCCCCTTTTTTTCAAACACTTACCAAAACTCTAAATACTAAAGCCGTTAGACCTGCTAAGAATAATGATTACATGTTGTTTTTTCACAAAGGCGTCAGTAGATTCACGTACATGTAAGTCTCGATGTGAAGATAAAACTTATATCGATATAAATATATACACAAGTATCGATAAATCTGAAAATGTTAAATCGTTTTCAGAAGCTTCGTATTCGTGAGCTTCTACCAGCGTAGTAGTAGCTGGTAGAGGGGTTAGTAAATCATATTGAGGTGTTTTTTAATTTTTCGTCTGTACGCGAGAAAAAGACATATTTTTAGCCTAGACTCAGAAAAAATGGCATAGTTTTCGTTCGGACTAGGAAAAAAGGGTATAGTCTTCGCCCGAGACCAAAAAAAGGACATAGTTTTCGTCCAGACTAGAAAAAAGGGCATAGCCTTCGCCTGGCACGTCAAAAGGACATAGTTTTCGTCCAGGGCCAATTAGGACATAGTCTTTGTCCAGGGCGTCGATCTGTTTTGGAGCAGATCAGATATGGAGCACTTTCGGCGGGGGTATGCAGAAAGATGAAGTAACTTATTAAGATGTACTATTTATAGAAAAAAGTTTTTAAGTTTACCTTGTAATTTTACCAAGTTCTGCCTGGATTTCTGGTAACTTCATCCCCATGGATATGACTAACTGCTTATTGTCATCAAGAACATACACCTATAAACAATTAATCATTCATCAATAAGACAATTTATCAATGAGGCTCACACCTGACTGTCTAGTGCATTAAGTAGCATATCAATAAAATCACTTTAAACTTGTTAGTATATTTAAAAAAACTCTTAAAATACTTTTAATTTACTAAAAAATACTGCTAAAAATATTTTGTTTCTCGAAAATTCATTTAACAATTATGAAATTTCGTATATAATGTACTAAAATGACGTAATACTGTGTAAAAAATAGTGTTCAGGTTAGAGAAGGAAAAGCAGGCAACAAAGCGAATAGGTAGGAGGGGCTAGGTAGGACTGAAAAGAGAGAGGGAGGAGAGAGAGAAAGAGAGAGAAGGGAGAATGCGTGGGGGACCGGGGACGGGCAGTAGCGACTCGAAGTTCGAGCAAACAGGAGCTGTTGCCATGTAACAGAGCACCTCAAGGTCGACGCGAACGAAACGTTTCACGCGCGATCGAACTTTCCTGCCATTTGCGCCCTCGAAAACAAAGAGCTGAACTCTTTACCGTTGATCAGGAGCTGTCCTCCCAAAGAGCTGCTTACGGAGGCTGTCCCTCCTCGCAGGCCATGGGAGCTGTCCTTCCGTGTGACACTACATGTGCTGCATAGACGACGCCTGAGACGCTGTTCTTCTTGTGTCTAAAGTTTCCAGGCCACGCGGTGGCCATTCGCCATATTACCACACTCTCGAGCCTGAGTGAATTGACGAGCAACGTCCATCTGTCTCTTGGCCAAGCAGAGCTCTCAAGCCAACCCGAGCAGTGGTCATCATCATCATCTATGCACAAGACCTTCGTATACAAGGTACAGGCCGACGCCATATTTCCCGCCGCATCGCCACAGCGCGTGCCCAGGTATTCGTTCCCTTGTCTCGCGCGATTCACCGCCATTTGGCCAACGTACAAGATACGCGCAGCGATAGCTACGTCCCAAGCGTTTGTGTGGTACAGACTATATATATATATGCATATATTGCACCTTTTAATTTATTATTGTATTTCGCCTTGCGCTCCGCGGGTGTGCTTTGTGACTGGTGATTATTTTACTATTTGATTGATTTCGTTTGTGTGCAGCTGGTATGTTGCGTTCGAATGCGCTGCGTTACTTTTTCAATTTAATTGTGCCTTATTTTGTTTGCCCGCTATATAGTGTTTTACGTCGGCGCTAATAATAACTGTTGTCACTATTAACCCGATAAGCGTGCGATCATCTCACTTTACGATAAAAAATTAGTAAAATAAATGTTATGAATTTGATGTAAATTTAATTATGCTTAACTCATTCGACCTGTACGCTCTGACCAGTCCTTTCCTTCTTCCCTTCAAACGGACATTATAAACATTTTGATGCCCCGGGTGAGGAAGTATTTGGTGAGGTACGGTCTTCGGTACCCTCCAAATAGAGAAAACAATACCAAGACCTATAGCAAGTAACTATAGATTTTCAAAAAATTTTACAGCTGATTAAAACTTGTACCCCTGTTAAAAAATTTTAATAACTTTGTATGTGTCATCCAAAGCTACTAATATAAAGCTTCCATTTTTGGTAATAAAATTTGTACTTTTAAAAAATGCTATGCCATCTATTACAATTTGACTACAAATTTTTACAACAATTATTGTAACTTTAGTGATTTCATGTTCTATTATTTTGTAACCATTTTTAAAGGACAAATATTATTTCAGACGAAATGTAAAGTAAGTATATGTACCTTATAAGTTGACTTTTAGAACCAGCTAGTTGAAGTATGAAAAAAAACTATTACTGGCATAAAAATGATATTTCGTACAAATTTCATTTATGTCATTTAAGGAGGTTCCAGTGAGTAGGGATACCAACCCGCATCTTGAGTGATTTTTGAGTGACATTTGGTTCTCATCTCAGTTCCCTCAGTTAGTTTTTTTTTTTTGTAGTGACACACCATTTGTAAGATTTGCTTAAACAATAAACATCGTAAGAACTAAATTGCCCTTTATATCACTGAGTATCAAAATGTTTACATGTCTGGATAAGATTCGGAAATCTATTTACTGTCGGAGCTCACCGATAATATAGAGAACTCCCGTGCTAGTAGCACCCCGCCCTAAGGTGCCAGTCATTCCCCATATAGAATACGTTATTATTTTTCAAATAACTTTTTTTTCATGCCTCCTAGAGCAAATTTAAAAAAAGCATGTTAAAGCTCAAGTTAAATCTAAAAAATAGACATCATAAGATAGTTTAAAACAGGTTCATTTGTATCGAGTGTGTGCAATTAAAAATTCGAGAGCAGGCACTCTATTAGATAAAATTTTGCATGTTTTTTATTAAACTTACGCTGCATTGTTTAGTGTTTTACTTGGAGAGGGAAAAGTAATCATTAGGAATTGTTATTTACAAGGTTTAAATTGAAAATATTTTATCATTCGGGAGAAACTGAGGTGCTAGAGTTACCTAGTAAGCTTGTCATTCCTTGGTCTCCCCTAGATAGATAACGCAGATTATGGCCGCAAATTGTCTGCAAATCAGCTATAAGAGACACTGAGAAGCAAGAAGAAGTATCTTTCTCCAACGAGCTTGGGGCGCAAAAATCCACTGTCTACTAATACCTGGAAGTCTGCCATGCACCACGACTGATCGCCACGCACACAGACCAAGAGAAAAAGATCAAGTGCGAAGGCCAAGATAGTAAAAGGAAGTGTGAATGTCTTCACGAGAATAACTAATACTAACTGGTGTCTATTTGGACTTCTGGTGCTCAACCGCTTACAACGTGCTGTCGACGTACTCTCAAACAGTCAAGGCACTAGGGATTGTGACGATGCTCCTCGGACGAAAAATTTGGGTTGATTACTAGAGCCATACTCAAGACATCCAAAGGACCCGAGGTCTACCTAACCCTATGTGACTTATTCAGGACAGGTGTAGAGCCCAGTACCAACACTCCGTGGCTGTGTTAATTGTTAAAAAATGATCTTATTCATAAATATAGGCATCAGTAGCGCTCTCTCAACCTAGAATTTAACAATTTAAATGACAGCAATACTCAAAATAATAGCAGTTATAATTATTGCAATAATCGTTAACAACAATAAGACTTTTCTCAACTATACAGAAGCATTCTGGCCTTTAAAATAATGAATCTTAAATATAAACGAGTGGCCTACGTGACACGAGTCGCAGGCTATAAAACGCGTTGGATTTTTCCGCAGCATTCTAGTTGGAATTGAGATTCAGTTCCAGGCGGAGCTTGCGACGCTCTATTTTGGCGCCCTCCTCCAAAACTCTACGGCGAGTATTCAGTCTGTAGTTGTTTCACGATTGATTAGGGTAGTTTCGAGTGAGTAATCGCGTTTCTAAGTGTACTCTAAGATACTCAGACGTCATTTCTTGGGACAAATTTACTGTTTACCCCGTTGGGACTCTACTCATTGAAATCAACGGGGACCAGGGCAACCAAAGATCGACTCCCCAAGATTCGACTGACCTGCCGTTTTAGTGTGTAACAGGTGATGGACCCACCACCTAGGACCATGAATATTTGTTACGATAAGACTGGAAGAAAGAAAATTTACTACTTAGTTTTTGTACTGGCAAGGTGACAAGGTTACTGTCCCTTTACACAACGATAGGTTAAAAAAAATTAATGAAGCGCATGACTTTCTAATAGGAGGACATAAGAGCATAGTAAAGACCTATAGAAGAATACACGAGAGATATTATTTGGGCGATATGAAAAAGGAGATCTTATAATACGTGTGTACTTGTAGAAAATTCCAATAAAAAAACCAGTTGTCGTAAAAACTAAATTATCTATGTTTATAATAACCGCCCCTGAAGAAGCATTTGAGGTCATAGATATAGACATATTCGAAAGACTCCCTATTACTGAAATAGGTAATCAATATATTAAAACGATACAAGATAATTTAACGAAATATTCAGATGCCCTACCTTTACCTTATGCCACCTCCAAAACGGTGGCCACTCATTTCACCCTAGAATTTATTTGCTGGTTTGGATACCCAAAAATGATAAAAACAGACCAGGGATAAAATTTCCAAAGCCAACTGATGCGAAGTATTCAAGATCAAACAATTGAAATCCACAGCTTTTAGACCTCAAACCATGAGTTACACTGAAAAAAGCCATCACTCTTAGGTACAGTATTTAAAAATGTATCTTGAGCAGGGTGAACGGGATATTTGGCTCAAATTTATCCTTTTTAATATAACACATCGACTGAAGATAATACCCCTCATGAGCTCGTTTTTGGGCATTTTATTTAGTATTTTTATTAAAGGAACCCAAATTAGGGAAATTTGATAACCAAAATACGGGGCAATACTAAATAATTGAATTAATTGGAGAAAGAAATGCAAAATTAGATTTAGGGCCTAATATAACTATAAGTGTGCACCTGAATAAGCATAAACATGCCGATCTGTGACACGATGTATAAAATCATAAGCTTAATTGTAAATCTACCTCACCTGTAAACAGCCTAATAAAGAAGCTAGAGGGAAAAGAGGGAGCTGGCAAGAGTAGTCGCAGCTTGCAACGAGGCAGGGAAATCGAGGAATTTTTATCAAAATTTTGAATCACAAATACAGAATATTTATTTATTTTTTCCTGTTCTTAAAACTTCCTCATGTTGAGGCCTTGCCCCCCCCCCCAACTTTAAAAAAATCGCCCCAAACAAACACGCGATCTCCCGCTTGAATGAATAAAAATGCAGGGGGGAGGAATACAGCTTGATACTCAAAAATCAATACGATGAACAAAAAATAATTTTTTTTCAAAAAACCCTAAAGGACTCTTCGTTTGGTACAGCCCCAAGTTCCAACGCTACCTTTAACACCGATACGACGCTAACTCAAACTTCCAATAAACACGAATTAAAATAGAATATAGTTGCTTGTGCCAAAAGATCCTCGACCACACACACATATTTAATTACCTCAAACGTTGAAACGTTAAAGGTAAAAGACCTATTTACCGTTTTTTTCTTATGATTGTTCAAATTTATTTAATCCCTCTAGATATGGATGGCTTTATGCCTGACCATGAAGGTTTATCTCCAGAAGATAATCCTCCAATTATCCCAATCATCTCCTTGACATTCTCGTGCACGTCTTTCCCAATCTCTCCTTCGAATCTGCTCCCTCTCAGGCTATCGCCCCTAAAGTGGTTCACTATGAGCCCAATGATCCGTTGCCTACACCACTCGGGCCACCTTAGTAAAGTTCGCCTACGTGGCCCATTTACAGGTGGACACGTCTCTTTTGCGTGAAGAACTCGAGCCGTTGCTTCCACAGCATTGTACACCCAACGAGGCCGGAATACCGTTGTATGAACATACAATAGGATGTGGACTGGAGGTCAATGGTGGCACGAGGCAAAGAGGACGTGCGTCACATGAAAGTGGCTTTTAGTGAGAATGCCGTCAGTGAGTGGTGCCATGGGGCGTGCATAGAGATGTAACCATAGAGTGAACAACAGCCCTGATCTCGCGATGTAGGCAGAGAGAGAGAGAGAGAGAGACGGATGCCCAATAGTTCCTTCTGTCTTTCTTTATCTGAGCACTGCAATTGGTTGAAGAATGCATAGCAAGGGGTGTCATATGAGGGAAGTGTGAAGTCAGCACATAACTCAGCTGACGTCTGCTACTCTATTTTTGTCAAAATTTGCAATATATAAACATCAATGCTGAGTAGTTTAGTGTTTTTTTTTTAACTGCAATTTGTTTCATACGACTCTTTGTAAATTTTATTAGAACAATTAAGGATTATTAGCAGTGCAAACAGGTCTACTCTCCTTTAAATTAACGTAGTTTTTACACGTAAGTTTTGTTAATCTAACCTCGATTGTTATTTACCTGTTTTTTTCATACATTCTATAAATTCATATGACTTGGCAGATTTCTAAAGGTTGCTGATTTAAGAAAAAAGTAGCTATATAATTGAAATCTACCTATTTATTTTGAAGTCCCAAAATGTGATATGTAGTGACTACTTCAGAGATGAAAGTTTTTATGAGTCCGAAGGGCGAAGCAAGAGACGGTTGCTGACAGGCACCCTTCCCGATGCATGCAGAGTCGAAAAAATGACTACTTTTAAAAAATAAGATAGGACTGACGTGGTACTCAGCCCAGCTCAGAATTTAGTACCCATTGATACATCAAACCAGTCACCTTCAGCTGAGAACAAAGATTCTTTTGACGATAGTGATACAATTAATGAGGTAGTGCAATGTGCCCTTACTTTTGATAATATTTCAAATGATCTGACAACTCACACTCAAAATTCTACTTTGTCTGCTCGAGAAATAATTCAAGATATTGTGAATGATGCAACTGATTACTCGTTATCCAGTTCGGGATGTAGTCCGATTCAGTTAACTAAGAACTCTGTAAGAAAGAAAGTTGCAGATGATTGTGCCTCATTAAGAAATCATACAAATTTTTTCTGTAACCTTAGGAAAAGGTATATATTGTTTTGTACAATTGTTTTAGTGCAGGTATTTCAGACTAACGTAATGGAATTGCAGGAAAAATACATTTAAAGATAATATTAAACCAAAACGGATCAAGTTCATGGATAGATTCCAAACTTTATACCTATCCAGATCAAATTTTACAGATGATGAGGGATGGCATGTATTTTTGAAGTGCAAAACCGTGCAAGAAAGAAGATTAGCTGCAGCTCACAACAAAAACTTTTGACACAAAAAAAAAAATTTGTGATTACAGTGGTGTGATTAAAACTCTCGAGACTAATCATGAAAACGGTGCTGCAAAATTTTTGAAGGTCATTTGAAACTTTCGAAATTATTTTTATTTTTATTTTAAAACATTCAGTCTCAGATGAATTGTTGTACTCATGATTTTTTTTCGTTTATTTATATAAATATATTTTAATTTTAGATTTTTTATAAATATTTTTCCATCATATGTGATTTCAAAGTTATGGAATCGCAAATCAATATTTTTACATACTTACATATCTGTAATGTTGATACATTCAGACAAGACTTACCAATTTTGTTAAATATAATTGTCCTGACAAAACACTGTCTGTCGTACAGCAAACATTTAATATTTATTGCTTATTTACATATTATGAAATATAATAAATACATACTTCAATTTAGTTTTACAATATGTATTCAATTATAAATACCTCATAATGTGACATTATTCCCATCATTGCAGTAAATCCAGCCAAAATATTTTTGTTACATAATTTTTTTTTTCATCAAACAGATATGTTGTACACAAGTTAACAATTTTCATTTACTTTAATTTTTTACTTTGTAGGAACTATCACCTCATGTCCAAGAATTGATTGCCAGAATGAAAGATTCCAAACTCACATCTCCTTTTCCACCTAACTCGCAAAGTTTCGCACGTGTGTAACACTTTCACTTTCTGGCGGTATATAATTTTTAAAATACCTCCCAACTGTTCAAACACTGAACAGGTTGTTGAAAACAGACGATTTTTCGCCCGGAATATCGCATGAAGTTATGAACAAAATTAGTGATATGCTTTAGAAAGAACATGAAAAAAGTCAGACATTAGTTTTCAATTTGATCTTCGATGAGATTAGTATCAAGCAAAATAAAGAGTAAGATAAAATCAAGCATTCATGGAAAGGACTGGTAGATCATGGTGGTCAGCTTTTGAAACTACATTCAAATAAAGAAAAACAGACAGCTTCTAAAGCATTTGTTTTCATTTTGGTGAGCATTAATGGGGGTTTCAAAGCCACAGTTGCGCACTACCTTATTAATTCCCTTACTGGTATTGAAAAAGCTATTTTTTTAAAAGATTTGCTAATATTGCCCGGCGAAAAAAAACTAAGGTCATGAGCATCACGTTTGATGGTGATCCGGCACATAATGCAGCTTGTGAAAGTTTGGAAGCCAATTTAAATTATAATAACAACAATTTCAAACCGTATTTTCAACATCCTGTCACTTAAGAACCTGTTTCTATATTTTACGACCCCTACCACTGCTTAAAACTCTGTAAAAACTATTTTGCTTTAAAAGGACCGTTCACGTTTGATAAAAGTAATACCATTGGCTGGAAACACATTATTAACTTAAATAACAAGCAACAGACCGAAAAATTACACTACACGAACAAAATTAGTAATAGACATGTAAATTTCACAAACAAAAAAATGAAAGTCTTTTAAGCAGCTCAGGTTTTAAGCAGGAGTACTGCTGTAGCTCTACGGCTTTTAAAAATAATCTGCGTGATCCTCTGTTTTTCGACTCTGAACCAACTGCCAAGTTTTACGAGAAAATTAACGAAATGTTCGATTTGTTAAAAGTTATGAGTAAATTTAGTAAAAACCCTATTTGAGTACTAATTATTAAAGAAATATTACCAATATTGCAGAAAAAGATTGATAATCTCATTAAGTATATAAAGAAGTTAGAGTTTTCTGAACCTGTGAAAAAAAGTAAGGCAATGTTTAATATAAAATATCGGACTGTGAGAGTTTTAGAGAGTAGATTAGTACAAACTAGGTTTTGAAGGTTAGCTATTTCTCTAAAAAATGTATACGTCTTGGCTTTTTATTTAATTAATAACAAATAATTGACTTATGTATTGTGTTACGCACTGAGCCAGACCCAGTCAAACTTTTTTTTTCCCTTATCAGAAGCATGAATGGCCATAATTATAACCCTACTACTACTCAATTTTTATCTGCATACAAGAAGCTCACGTTTCACAAAATGTCGTGTGTAACATAAAGTTCCGCAAACTGCTTACCTTTGGATAATACTTTTTTGTTGTCAAAGACTGAGAATACTGACGTTGTCAAGCAATTCACTAAAGAAAAATGCTTAAGTTAATATGTATAAAAAAGTAAAAAGTGCACCTAAAACTAGTCGGTCTTTACCACCAATACCGCAACCAATTCTGTCAGTAGATATTACAAATTATTTTCGTAATAAAAGCTGTCTTGTAAATCACGACTACAGTACATCAAAATCTTGTTGTTATGACCGGACTTGTTTAGAGTATGGTTTAAACTGTTTTATTTAAGTGTCATTTGTGGGTCTCTTAGGACTCAGCTCGTGAACTTTATATATTCTTTGTAATTGAATAATAATCTTTAATTAAATAATATGAGTAATTTTAATCAATGTATTTGTTTATTAAAGCAATTTAACAATAATTTGTTCTTTTAAATACAATTTACTTGGGTCACTTTAACAAGGTTCAGCGTTAATTTTATTACTGATAAAAAACTTACATCCATCACTAATTATTGTTACTGCTGCTTCGGAGTTCCCTGATGCTTTGTGCAGTAACTCCCAGTGTTTCCTTAAACTACACGAATCTTTAGTGGCCAGTAAAATATTGCTATTTCTGCTTTCTCTGCTATCGCTGGAACCACTATTGGCGGGCCTCTCTTGCTGTACCTCGCTCCTTAGTGTAGTCCGATACTATTGATGTTCTCGATACGCACTCGAGTTGCCCCAGCCAACACGTTATGCCTTTTGTGTATAAGGTACTCACGAGTCGCAAGAGTCAAGAGTTGACTAAAACTTTAGAGGAGAAAAGAGAGCAATTTTTCCTCTTGATGGTGCATTTTTATAGCATCAGAGCGAGTAAAAGAGGCCTCTGGATGAATTAGGTCAACCAATGAGCGATGTTCTTGCAGACTACGTTGACAGCAAAACAGTAGGCTTGCACGATAATGTCACATGTTATGATTTCACATATTAAAAAATAACAATACAACAGTACCAATCGCATTTTTCTGACAAGTGCGATTGAGTTTTTTTGGGTCAGTGATGATAAAAGCTCGCATCAGCAATATAAGAACGCCAAATATAAGTTTAATTGTGACAGTCAGTTTACAAATTTCGAAATTAATCCTTCTGGAGATTTTAGAATTAATTTTGAATATAATAAAGTAATGTGTGAATAACAAATTTTGAATCAGTATACATTATCAGAATTGAACAATTAATGAGCAAGTAACTATTCATTCATACATACAATACGATTTATTCATTCATACTTACATGCATTCTTACAACGAGGCTGGCCATATTCTATATCAGCATATTATGAATTATGAAGCATTAACCTTAAAACTAATACACACACGCGCCCACATAAGTGACGTGCAAGCTCCTCTTGTCATATAAGCTTACTTTATACTCACAATACGTCTTATCTGAATTCGACGGACGGATAGCTTTTAGTTATGATATAATTCGTATCAACTCGGGATGTAACAATGTACATAATATTTGCAAAACACCAGATTCAGTTATTAAACAAAATAAAAATCTATTTGCGAAGAATGTTTTTACCAAAATAACGCTGGAAACGTTAAACTCGTTGCCTAGGCATGTTTTCAATAACCATCACTTTCTTGAGCAAGAAGCGCTTATGGACCGCAGCTTTCAACTAATTTTATTAATCATAGAAAAATACATTGATATTTGAATGGCACATGAATCAAAACTTGCAAGCGATCAAAAGGAATGGATCCGCATGCAAAATAATAAAATAACTACTTTTAATGAACAGTAAAAAGAATATATGGTTTATGTGTATGATTAGTTTCTGCGTAGAAATATTGTAGGCCATGGATAATGTTACCAGTTTTATTTATTATTTACTATGCTCTATAGTTGTGCCTACTATACTATTTACTACTGCACATAAATCCTTGCTGTTATTTAATCATATTTTATTAATTAATTAAATATGCAATGATGTAATACTTAGCACGTTACTCTAGTAGCATGGTTATTATTTGTTTAAATAAAGTAGTCTGATGGTTGAAATTTTTTTTTTTTCATTTTGTATTTGCCTATATTTTTCATGTAAATTTAGCACTTGTATCAAACAGTTAACAATTTTCACAGTCAACTAGCAGAGATAATCTTAAAAATGCATTAGCTGATTAATTACACAGGCCCACAAAATGAAAAAAAATGTCTGAACTTTTGACCATACGTACATACTCCCATGTATTTTTTGACGCTGAATTCGAATCTGTATTAAAAATATAGGGTTTTCCAACGTTTTATCAGAGTTATTTTGAAAAAACCTCATTTTTTACGGTTTTTTTGCGGTTTTTCGAGTCTAGAAAAAACAAATCATTACATACGGTTAATTGGACTTTAAAATCGAATTCTACGGAAAAAAATACACGGAAAACTATACCTTCAAATTTTTTTTAACCCGATTCTAGTCCTCTGTATGGGGCTAAAAAGATGAGGAAATCGGTAAAAGTCGAAATTATGCCAAAAATGGATTTAAACAATATTAAAATTTAATCATGCGTCTTTTGAAGAGTCGATAAACATTGGAAATACTACCCTGGGGGTTTTTCAGATTGCTGATTATGAATTTGAAGTCAGATTGTGTAAAAACTTTTTCTAGAGGGCGGTGGCTAGAACTGTATATGGTAAATTTATCGATTTTTTAAAAATTTTACGTCTGAAATACTAATTTTAGAGTCTTTCACAGCATTGACTGTAAATTTAAGATATTAACGTAGCCTATTGTGTACGTTAAACTTAACATTTTGTCTTTGTTCGTCTCTCTCTCTCTCTCTTTCTCTCTCTTCCGATGTTTTTTTTTAAATTGGCTTACGCTTACGTACACGTTTCTCTTCGAATGACCGATGTAGTGGATTTCTGACACGTTTTTGTCCTTTTTTCGCAGCTGTTTCTCTTTTTATCATCCAGAAGTAATCTGCTAACATGTTGATATCCCAGTATTCTTGAAATCTACGTTCAAGCTCCTTAAAATCTTGGTGAAATCGTTCACCATGCTCTTCACTAAAGTCTCCGTTATTTTCAGGAAACTGATCAACGTGTGAATCAAGAAAATGAAGTTTTAAGTTCATTAGACAACCCAATTTTTCAAAATTACGTACCATTCTTTCCACAATAGCTTTATAATTCGTGTCTTTGGCATTACCCAAAAATTTCGTCGATACCTCTTTAAAACTTAACCATGCTGCCTTTTCAACATCGGTCATGCTTTGTTCAAAGTTTTTGTCTCTAAATAAAGTTCGGATTTCAGGACCATCAAAAATACCTTTATTTAATTTAGCATCAGATTTATGGGGAAATACTTTGCTTATATATTGGAAGCATTGACCGTCCTTATCCAAAGCTTTAACTAATTGCTTTATCAATCCAAGCTTGATATGCAGAGGCGGTATCAAAATTTTCGAAGGATCAACGAGTGGATCTTTTATAACATTCTGTTTTCCAGGTTCAAACGATTCTCTTGATGGCCAAATTTTCTTTTTATAGTGTTTTTTTTTATCTCTGCTATCAAACATGCATAAATAACATGGGTACTTCGTAAATCCAGATTGTTGTCCAAGTATCATAGATAAAATCTTTAAATCGCCACATATTTGCCATTTATGTTCTCTATATTTTATTTTCGTTAAAAGTAGTTCAAGATTGGAATACTCTTCTTTAAGTACTGTTGAATGTGCTAATGGTATAGGAGCATATTTATTTGTGATACGGAGGAGTACTGCTTTAAGGCTGCGCTTTGATGAATCAATGAATAGTCGCCAATTTTCAGGTTTGTATATGTTGGGTTTCAATTCATCAATAAGACCTTTCACGTCCGTGCAATAAGCCATATTAGAATCATTCTTGAAATAATTTCTAAAGCGCTCTTCTCGATTACGATATGCACATACTTTAGTACCCTTTGTCAACATATTTCGTCTCTTAAACTCTGAAGCCATAAACTCTGATTGTTCCTTAGATGAACCACTCTTTCTAAATAAATCGTTCAGACTTTTTTGATCAAACTTTTCAACAGTTTGTTCTTCACCCTTAGAAATATACTCTTCATCACTATCTAGAGAATGTTCTTCAGGTGAACTTAGATCTTCTTCATTTGATGAGCTTCCGTCTGCGGCAATGAGATTTTCAGTTGTTTGATCTGTCGAGTTTTCATCTACATTTATATTCTCTATGCCTGTTGTAAAACTGTCTCTCGAATCTTCATTTTCAAAAATATGTATAAAATTTTTCGATGGAAATTCTATACAAGAAGTAGTAGGATATACTATTCCTTTCTTCTTTATCTTGTCTAAACCTTGTATCTTTGTTAAACAAAAATAGCAATCATTTTCATGTTTTGGTTCCTTCCACTTTGAAGGTATAGTAAATTTTAATTTGGACCTACCCTGACTGGTGTTGTATCGATTCATCATGGCATAACATGAAGAACATATATAATGAGGAACCCAACTTTTATCCTGTTGAGAAATCTCAATATCAAAACATTTTTGATAGATAAAATCAATATTATCTGTGATTCGAAAAATACATGGGAATATGTACGTCCGGTCAAAAGTTCAGACATTTTTTTTCATTTTGTGGGCCTGTAATATTGCTTGTTATTTCAGTTTTACATGTTATTTAATTATTGGGTTTTGTACCTGTTATACCTTGAGCTTACGCTGCCTACATACACGTGTAGTTTTAAATCTCTTACCTGTACGAAAATCAAAATAATGCCCAGAATACTATAATCACAGCCTAGCAAAACATAGACAGAAGGAACCATCGGACATTCATCTCTCTTTCTGCCTATATCGCTACTGCTTACATGTAACGGTACCCCTTGTTCACTCTATGGTTATATCTCTATTGTGGCATGCCTGCATCGCCAAGATAATTCTCAGGGGTATCAGCTGTGGTTTGTCCATATGATGGGCCCTTACTACACCCTGGACGGCAGCCTTTCCATGGTGTATGGCATGCCAGCTAGCATACCTCAGTAATCGGAACAGCGTCCTACCGGAATACATGTCTAATGTCCACTAAAAATATAATAATTATTACAATGTAAGCTCTTCAAATACAGGTCTTATAATGAATAATTCGTTGTGTATACATACCTTCCTTTCCTTATCGATGCCATCATCATTGTCATCTTAATCATCTTTATTATAAACAACATAATCATCATTAAATTGAGGTGTGATGGTGGCCTTCAATGCCTCATCAACACAGATATGTGTAGTGTGGCAGGCATCATCAGAATCCTAATTATCACCACTTTCATCACTATCCTAGTTTAGACAGTTGCGACACTCGGCCTGAAAAAGCGTACCAAGTTTTCGACTCCGTATATGTAGTTACATACTACCAAGAACATCACTACCACGCGGGTAATACAAACATTTAAATGTATTGATTGTTTACATTGTGGTGTTGAAAAAAAACTAAGTGTTTGTTGCAAATTCTTTAAATTTTTAGTTACAAGAATACAAAATGACTAACGAGCTTTATGTAGATTTTTCGTAATAAATATTTTAAAGCAACTCAAAAGTCTATTGTGTTTTAAATGTTCCCAGGAAGTAACCGAGTTATCCTTCCAACAACATGGCGTCCGGTGATTCTAGTGTACGCTACTTTTACATTGCGTGTCGCAACTGTATAAGCTGTGTTGCTACCATGACCCTCGTCAACATCATCCTTATCATAAAGCAATAAGGAACAATAATGGTCTTCAATGTCTCATCGACATGGGTCTGTGAAGTATGGTAGACATCACCAGTACTACTAATAATACCACTCTCATCATCATCATCATCATCATCATCATCATCATCATCATTATCATCATCATCATCATCATCATCATCATCATCATCATCATCATCATCATCATCATCATGGTCTCTGGCGCAATACCAGAAGACATATCTAGCCAGAGCACAATCTGTTTCAACTCTTCAGAGTTGTGTGGCAGTCCCACCATCCCGCCTGGTGCCGTCAGAGAATTATTGGCAACAAATGTAAGCTAGGGAAAGCAGCTCTGAGGGGCACGGGCAGCCATAACGGCTACCTTCTTAGTGGTCGCGTCCCCAACACGCATACCCACGCGTTCCTGTTTAACGATGAGCGGTTGGTTATCCGGGGAACGACCCGAAGACGAGATATTCTTTAGGCAGCGGCACACAGTGGGCAGATTTGTTTTTTTTTTGTTCAAAACCTAATATCTTAAAAACGAAGGCAGCTAGAATTACAATTTTTTTTATTTTCTTTGTTATTAAACCTGGACTTAAGGAAAAATACTGTCAAAGCCTAAAAGATATAAGCTAACCTCAAAGTTAGCATCAAACACCAATTTTTTCTTTATCTCACCAGCGCAAAAAGACACAAAGCAAATTTATCATTTTCGTTACATAAAAATTGATGCCATTACAACATAACTCTCAATTAGGCTTATTTATTAAAACCTAACGGAACTTAACCCTTAAATTTTGTTTTACCGTCAATTTTAAGATTATATTGAAAACGAAATTACAGAAAAACAAATTTTTTTTTCTCCATTTATTTCCCTCGTGAATTATTACGGAAACATACTAAGTGGGTCAAAACATCAGAACCTAACCTAAAAATGCGCGTTAAATCGCTCCTTGTTTCATGTCTTTCCATCAGAATGGAGCAGGGAGCTAAACATTCCTTATTATCCTCCAGATCTATTTTATTTATGCGACAATAGTGAATAGAGGCATTTTAATTCGAGTGTATTGATGACTTTAAAGGTCAAAAAGCTTAGAAGTCAAAACTTAACCATACACAACCTCAAAAAGTCTTTTATAATCGTCAATTTTACGAATATATTGAAAATGGAATTACATAGAAGCAAAATTTTTTTGGCTTTATTTATGTTTCTCGTATATAATTACATAAAAAATACTAAAAAGATATAGATATTGGAACATAACCTAAGAATCAGCATGAACTCCAGCCTCCTTCCATGTCTTGCCAGCATAAAGGGATCAAGCGCTGAAAATTATTTTATTTTTCAGATCTATTATATTAATATGTAAATATTACATAAAGGCATTTAAACTTAAGTGTACTGGTAAGCTGAGAAGTCAAAAAAACTTAGAAGTCACACCTAAACCAACCATAATTTCCATAATTATTTTATAATCGTTAATTTTAAGATTATCTTGGAAAAGTAAGTACATAAAAATGCGTTTTTTTGCTTTATTTTTTTCCCTTGTATGTAATTACAAAAAATTACTAAAAAGATAAAAATCTTGAAACAGAACCTAAGAATCAGCATTAAATCTTGCCTCCTTCTATATCTTGCCAGCACAAGTAAAAAAAGAGCCAAAATTTTTGTTATTTCATTGCGGATTTATTACCTAACTGTGGAATACCTTTTGAAAGATCCAGTTGTTAAGACTTTACCTTCCAATCTTTTCAAAATTTGAACTTCATTAACACATCACAATAGTAATCAGATGATAGCATACCTTGTTTTTTATTTTTCCATGCTTACAAATACAACGAAGAGAAAATGCTTCGGATACTAGAAACTACAACAAAGACTAAGAATCCATATTATTTCTATTTTTTCAATAATCTGACTACTGCAAACACACAAAAAAGTACATTCTTTCAAGATCCTTTATCCACGAAGGAAGTTGGAAAAAGTAAAGTGAAAGGCAGAAGTGAGATTCTACTGGAAAATGTCAATTAACTGATAGTTACATGAAAATATTAAAAATGATATCTGACATGAGTGTGGTTTTTCTTAATTTTGTCATTATTTAGTACAGACTTCGAAATAAAATATATAAAAGGACTGGTAATCCACAGTCCATACACTAATTTTCGATGATTTCCTTTTTTTATATAATGCCAGCGCAAAAATCTCAAAAACTTGTTTTTTTTTTTTTTAATAATTCTCTTTATTTATGACAGCAAAAAGAAAAATTGGAAATTTTCCTGAAGCTAAAAATAACCTAAAAATTTTGGTTAAAATTTCAGTTTAATCAATAGGTCAGATACCTTACATGTCAGAAGTTACAGCTTTTACTCTTTGAGTTAACTCTGGTGTTGAGTAAAAAATAAATAAGCGCATTCTAACAATTAAATACAGACTATCCCAATTTGCTATGCTAACTTTACTATTTTTCATTTTCAGCAATTTATTTCCAGTATCTCTGTGTACTTTTCTTCTAATTACTAGTGTACCTAATCTAAATCAAAAGCAAAATAATCCTCAGAAACTGAATATGCTTGACTCTTGGTTATTCAATGCTTGTTTTACTATTTATGCGATTTAGTCTTAGGGTTTTGTGCGAATTTTCTAAAATATTCAAAGTGTAACAAGTGAGATTTGATTGTTTCATGCGAGAATGCTTAATAATACTAAAAACCTACAATATTTTCTTGAATTTGTCACAAGAATTGTTTTAAATATATATACATATAATAGAACATACATTACAAGACTTTTTTTAATAAAATAATTGTTGTTTATCTTATACAGAATTTCTTTTATTTACTATACAAGGTGATCACTCTTTAGCCATTGTAACAGTTCTTTCTAATTCTGTACAGAATTTTAAATTAAGTTTAAAACAATCAGCTTTTCATATCTTTGTGCTAGCAAAACATACAAGAAGGCACAATTAAATGCCTATTTTATGAATAAATATTTGATATTCTAATTTTCTTAGTATAATTTTCTAATTATTTACGAGGAAAATTAATAAAGCGAGTAAAAAGCCGATCTTATATAATTCCATTTTCAAGATATTCGTAAGATTGACGATTATTAAAGACTTTTTTAAGTTATATATGGTCAAGTTTTGACTTCTAAGCTTTTTGACCTTTAAACTCATCAATACACTCGAGTTAAAATCCCTTTATTCACTATTTTTACATAAATACATAAATAAAATAGATCTGGAGGATCATAAGGAATGTTTAGCTCTCTGCTTCATTCTGATGGCAAGACACAAAACAAGGGCGATTTAACGCGCATTTTTAGGTTAAGTTCTGATGTTTTGACCCACTCGGAATGCTTTCGTAATAATTCACGAGGGAAATGAATAAAGAAAAGAAATTTTGTTTCTATGCAATTTCGTTTTCAATAAAATCTTAAAATTGACGGTAAAACAAAATTTTGAGGTTAAGTTTCGTGAGATTTTGATAATGAAGTTAAAATAAGAGTTATATTGTATTGACATAATTGTTATGTAACTAAAAAAAAAATTTGCTTCAGATTTTTTTGCACTGGTGCGATAAAGAAAAAATTGGTGTTTGATGCTAATTTTGAGGTTAGGTTTTGATTTTTAGGCTTTGACAGTATTTTTTCTTAAGTTCAGATTCAATACCAAAGAAAATAAAAAATAATTTACAGTTCTAGCTGCCTTCGTTCTTGAGATATTGGGTTTTAAACAAAAAAAAAAAAAAAAACAAATCCACTCACTGTGGCGGCGTACCTCCCTCCATCACAGTTTCCATACATAGAGACTTCCAGGCTAAAAGGCAGGCTACCCGTAGCCAGCTCCTTATCATCAGGAATAACAGTAAAGAATAGCTGGAAGTTTCACCACTGGCACTTTTTAGGGCCATTATAAGTATTTACGTTCCCTACTTAACCATCAATCTCATCAGTTCTTTTTAGGGACCACCTAAGTGTAAACTACCTTGCCAACAAATACATTTTTACTACTATTTTCGAAAGCAATTCGTCGACTAAAAGACTATATTAACTAAAGACGGCCACTATCAAACCAAGTCAGCCATTTACTGGCAGTCGTCACAAGCGGAGTTGTTCTTCGCAAGGCTGGAAACCCGGTGACCGACGACCCTATATTACCCTTTCGACTCTAAGCGTTCAACCGGGAATCACCAATCTTCTCCAAGGTCTACACTGGACAAACCTATAATAACTATGAAGGAAAAAAAACTTGAGCCAACGGGACAGCCTCTACTGGGCAGGTATCACTAACCAATCTCCCCATCTAAGATCACCAAAACAATTGAATCTGCAAATAAAAAAGGTGCTTCAGACACCAACGTCTTCGACGTTATACCAGGAGACGTTGATAAAGATCTTTACAACTAGCTTCAAAGCTTCGAACTTTGTAATTTTTCTCCCAATCAGTCTGGGGCTTTAACAGCAGGCCAGAGAAGATGATCCTGAGATATCGAGGCAGTCACAATTGCTGTTAACTAAAGTCAAGAAAGAGTTTACTTAATAAGCTCACCGGTCTTTTTTAGGGCAATCGGACGTCGAACTACCTTGCCAACAAATATATTAGAACTTAACAAAGTTAACAGCAAACAGCCTTTAGTGGTCACAAAAAATTTCAAGCTTGCCAAAAGTCACAAAAGGGTGAATTGGAAGAAAAACTTCAAATGTATCTAATAAATACAATTTAAGGCATCAAGAAACTGACGCAGAAAATTTATCGAGATTTGAACAGCAGCGTCAAAATCGACAAATAAAGAATCCATTAAGTGAGAGATCAGTTTTTCATGGTACCCTCACAGCAATCTCTGAAATCTTTCAAGAACCTAATTCAGATTCATAAGCAAGTAGAAAATGTATTAGTGTTTTTGTGGCAATAAAAAATGTAGGGTTTAAGGTCCAGGACTTTGTTGTTTCTGTAATAAAGTTATGTGATAAGAGAAAAAAATTTTTTTTTATTATATATTTTTTGTGAGTTTAAAATCTTTAAAAAATTAAAATCTTAAAAAAATAGCCTTTTTTGTGAATTATACGGGAGAAACTGCAAATCAACGGCCTTTTAAGGCCAACGATTATTTTATAATATTAGGAATGCACGGTACTTTTCAGCATAATTATTTTTTTTCACGTTTTATAGCGTTTTACTTGACAAAATAAACTATATGCATTCCGAACAAATATGTTTGTAATAAGAAGATTTTGGTTCTAAGGAGTGTCAAACTATATGTAAAATTTCTAACTGAAAACGTTTTACATTACATCTCAACACACTACGGTGTTTTATCGGATGAAGCCGAGACGGGGGGCCGCTAGTCTTTTATACGCGTTCTGTTAAGGTTTAGCATTTACTTTTTTTCGTTTTGTATTTGGAGGTCACGGAAAAGTTAATCAACTTGGAGGCATTTTCATGAATGGGTGGCCTCTACCAGACATTGTTCGGCCAAAAATAGTTGAGCTAGCTCACAGTGGTGTCCAACCCTGTGACATCTCCAGGCAGCTGAGGGTCTTCCATGGCTGTGTATCAAAAATTCTGTCCCGGTAAGTTGACCATTGTCGGTCAAATATTTATTTCTTAACTATTATTTTACTTTTACGCTGGTTTTTCTTCGAACATGGTTTTGGGGCCCGTAATTAATCTATCAGCCTGACCATTTTACCATGCGATAATGCAGTAACTAAAACTAAGAAAATTAATTAGTGAGATACAAGTCTGTTATTGATGCGACTGATTGTAATCGGAAAACAAAAAGAACCTCAGTATAGTACTAATCGAATTAATGTTTTAACTATTTTTAGTAATCACCTCTTTAAAAAAAAATTTTATGAATTATGTAGCACTTCAAACGTTCATGATTTTAAATGACTACTACCTTATACCTAATTACTTAGACAATTGTTATGATAAAATTTCGAATGTAAAGAAAATATTTTTTAATGTTTCAAAGGTATACCAGTAACCAATCATGAATAAATAAGTTTACTTTTCTTATACATTGATTTTAACAAAAAATACTTTTTCGCATTGAGTATTATTTTATATTTGACTGAGATGTATAGATTTTCTCATCTTTTGGTAAACTTTATTTTCTTTCATCCATTCGAAGTACAGCTCAGGGTTTCTTTTTAAACGAAAGTTCATGTTGACACTTAAAAAAATACTTTAAAGAATTTTAACCATTCTGAATCTCTTAGTGCTTTTGTCATTTTTTATTAGAAGATTCTTTATACTATCCTTATATTTTTCTACCTTTTTGTTTGGCATACTTAAGTATTACGAACTACGTAAAGAAACTTTTGATTTTACTTTTGTTTTCGTTTCATTAAATTTTTTTAAGGAATGTGTGACTTCAAAATAATCAATGGTTAACATATGTACTACCATATGTCGTGTGGGAGCACAGCCGATCCAACATGGATTGCCTGGTCCAAATTAAAAAGGGATTAGGGCAGAATGAGCAAAAAAAAAGGGGGGGGGCTCACGTAACAAGAAATCAATCAAAAAAATAGATAAAATAAAAAACAGAAATAAAATTAAAAACGGGGGGGGGGAATAAATATAAATAAAGGGAGATAAAATAAAATAAAAAAAATAATAAAAAATAAGTTGAGAATTTAAATTTTGGTAATAGGGGGTTATGATGCGTGATTACCTCTAATTGAACAGAGGTTAATAAATAAAGAAAACCAATTTAATGGGAAAAAGCCAGTGGCATAAAAAACCCAGATTTATTAAGAAACGAAAGCAGATACAAATTGATGAAATTGATAACGAGTGAGATATGAAAATGCGGAATTTCAAATGTGGACTGGTCTTGTGTGCGTAAATGCGGATGTGTATGATTTTACGGAAGGACCTACTGGTAACGACTTCCGGTGTGTGAGTATGTGAGGAATTAATGAAGGCAGGAATAAGATTCCCTTGCAAACCGGCGGGCCCTGCTTGGTCGCACGAGTCAACTCAAGGCTGGTGAAAGCGGACCGACGTCCGGAAATGCGGAATTGCCCCTTGCGACAATTCAGACGCAGCTGGCGCTGCGATCGATGGATCGGGCGAGGAGTTAACTATTCCGTCTCGAGAGGCGTACAGGACTAATGACGCGAAAAAATTTATGCGAGAGGAGAGAGTGATAGCAAGTTGGTTGGGTTGGCGAGGATGTAGAATATGCCCTGGTAATAGTAGCAAAAATGGCGGACTACAGAGAAGTAGAGAGAGAGAGAGAGAAAGAGAGAGAGGTGGAATGTACAGCCACTGGGAAAGGGTTGAATGAAAATGTGGAGCGTGCACGAGCGAGAAAGAATGGGAAAATGGATGAAATGAAACTAAGTATGTAGAATGTAAAGAAATGCAGATAGCAACAAGTAAAAAATAGCTTGAGAACAAAGGTGAAGATAGTATAAAGTTGAGAGAGATATACATATATATTGAATAGGAAAGGGTTAGAGAGAGAATGTCAGACGTATAGGAGCAATAGATCAGCAGAGAAAAAGAGAGAGAGAAATAGAGGAAGACGTGGAAAAGGGTTGAGTATGCGGAGATATGCAGAACGTTGGTAGAGAATGTGGGAAAGATACAGAGGGAGGTTAAATGATTAAAAGTAAAAGAGCGAGTGTAATGAAAGGATGAGGTGGCTTAGCGTTGGCGTGATCCTCTAGTGGGAAGCGTCTGGTACAGCCATCGACTCCTGGTGCACCATGACCTGGAAGCGAGAAGGCAGCAAAATGCAGGCGTTGGTAGCAGAGGAGATGCGTGCGGTTAGGCGTGCAAAAAGCAATAGTGCGAGAGAGCGCGGACTAGCATACGCGAAAGTCTCGACGCCCCACCCACTTCCACTCGTACATTGGCCAGCCGCGAGCCAACCAGCGACGAGCTTAAGCGGGCGCAGAGAAGACATCAGAGAAAAGGTGTATTTGAGTTGAACCGTATACGAACGCTCCATTTGATTTCCGTCTCTCGACGGAACAGTATGGATTCCTTACAATACTTGACAGATACAAAGTTGTGTGTGTGAGTCTTATAAATAAATAAATGTTGTATGTTCCCCGAAGCAAAAGCTGCAATAAGATAATTTGAGTAATAAAATACGTCTGAATTGTATGATCTGATATTCCATATGTTAAAAGTTTTTCTAATAACTGAATGTCCAATTAAAAAATGAATTTTGTGTTGAGGAAAATCTATAGTTTGCAAAAAATCTTGAGACACTCTAAAGAATTGGAACTATTAATTTATGGATCATCTTTTTTTATGCAATAAAGTAGTAATTTCCCTATTCAAATATTGAAAGACATTTGGAAAAATATTTTACAGCTTATAATTTTTTTACTCGGTATTATTAAAAATGTTTAACTGAAAATTTAATTTGTAGTGATGCATGTGATAGGTTATGCACTCTCCTTTTTTTAGCATAACTACCAATGCTACAGTTATTTGGTAGCTTAAACATTGCACAGTCTTTTATTGTCCAAATCATACTGTCCATCTCCAGTAAGTTTGTATCCAACTGCAGGAGGACCTTCGCTATTGCATTTCAATCCCACCTAGTTTTTAACCTAATACATCGTCCTTTACAAAGCTCTTCGATGATTGATATAATTTGATTGCCATGGTCATCACAATATATGTATAATCTATTTATTGCATTATAAAAATGATTTTATAATGAGGTAAGAATAATTTTATTTACACCAAGATTAAACATTAAATCAATAATTCTTAGGCCCTTGTCTGTAAACATCAAAAATGTATAATACTATACATCTATAAATTTTTTCAAACTTTTTTGTGTTAAAAGAGTGTTACGTAGGAAGGACATATTGGTAAGGAGGTGCGTCGCGAGAGTGATCAGTTTATATACATACTAGTGGGGCTCCGCCCCCCTGAGCGCTCCGCGCGCTAACCCCCCCTTTTATTGAGTTATGAGTGTTATTTTTTCAAAAAAAGGTTTGTACTAATATTTTTGAAAGCCTTAAAAAATGATAAAATTAATTGTTAGTATAAAAATAATATGTTGAAGTATATTTTACAGAATTCGGAAGACTATGGCATTATTCGTAAATACTCGGGAATAAATTTTTTACGCTGGGAAATAATAACTAGTCTGCTTTTAAGGAAATATGAAGAACAAGCTGCTAATTTCAAATAAAAGTGGTAAAGTTTATATAGACAGAGAGATGTGCCCTTGACTTTTTGTTGGTGAGCTTTATCATTTCTTCTAGTGGCTCTCTTTTTTAAATGAGCTGTCTATCCTGCATGTGTCAATAGATATTTCTAAGCTTTTATAACTATGTATGCCCCCTGCGCGCTCTGCGCACCAACCCCCGTAGTTGCAAATTACATTTACAAAGTATACAAAAAAACCCGAATTAGATTAATTGTTACTTAAGATTTACATATGTAACAAATGTATATTGATCATGATTAATTACATGAACTTTTAACAATCACTTTTTATTTTCCCTGACTAATAACAGCTATTTCTATGGGATTAGTAGAAGACGATTTTCAAAACGATATAATTCTTGAGAAAGCATGTAATGTTATGCTGCCTTTTCAACTACAAAAATATTTCGCATGGTTTACTGTCTGAAAATTTTTTTGGTAATATTAGTTGGAACAAATACAAAAAATTTTTCATTGAAGATTATAAAGATAATCAAAATAAAGCTCTTTTACATTGAAACGAAATTTTTAATTCTGAAAATATGTCTTGTAAAGATTTCAGTTTACCAGAACCAACAGAAACGATGAAAAAAATATTGATACTGACAATGATGAAAGAATATTTTGTAAACATAAATTCCATTAAATGATTTTACAACTTAGTCATGATCAACGTCGAATTTTTCAAGAAATAATAAAATTTGAGGAAAAAATTTTTTTCATCGATGGTCCTGGTGGATCTGGAGAAACTTTTCTATACAAAAGATCAATTCATTATTTCATATCAATTGAAAAATAATTCTTACGATGGCTTGGACAAGTATTGCTTCTATTCTGCTTCCAAAGGGAATGATCACTTACAGAACTTTCAGACTTCCTTTAGACTTAAGCACTATAGAAAGTGCATTCTTCCAGTTTGAGCCAGATAAACAAAAATTACGTAATGTAAAAGTAATTATTTGGGATGAAGCTGCTATGGTACCGAAAAAAGCGTTAGAAATCGTTGATAGGACTTTAAAAGATTTATCTAGTAGTGATAAACCTTTTGGAAATAAAATAATAATTTTAGGTGGAGACTTTCGTCGAATTCTCCCAGTAGTAAAAAACGGAAGCAAAATTACTATTGTTCAAGGAACCATAAAATTTTCTAATTTTTGGCCTTTATTAAATATTTTTTATTTAAAAAATAATATACATTCAATGGATAAAAAATTTTCTTCATTGCTACTGGATATAGGAGAAGGCAAAATTAAAACTTTTATAATTCCTCAAACATGGAAAATAAATGATATATGTTCTTAAATTATTAAAAATGATGATGATTCTTATATAAGTAAAGCTATATTAACATCTCACAATGAATACACTCATTTTTTTAACAAAAAAATTTGAAATAATATGGTAGGAACATCAGTAACGTACTATAGTATTGATAAAGCAACTCACAAAGGAGTAGATAAATTAGACGATAATATTTATACTAATTTCTCTACAGAATATTTAAATAGCAGTAAAGAAGGTCTTTTTTCACACGAATTAGATTTAAACATCAACGCTATTGTTATGTTAATAGGAAACTTAAATATATCTGAAGGACTTTGCAATGGTACAAGATAACGGATTACAAAATTATTTAAATACAACATCGAAGCTGGAATAATCTCAGGTAAAAAAAAAGGAAATGAAGTCTTTCGTCTAAGAATAACACTCAATACAAACAATTATTCTTCACTACCATTTATATTGCACAGAAAACGATTTCCATTTATCTTAACTCTTCCTATGGCTATCAATAAATCTTAATGACAAAGTTTTGATGCCTTAGGGTTATACTTTAAAAAACCATTATTTTCTAATGGGTAATTATATGTTGCACTGTCTAGATGTTAAAACCAAAAAAAAAATTAGTATCCCAATTGAATCAGAAAATAAATTTGAAATTAAAAATATTGTTTGGAATGAAATTTTAGAGTCACAAAAAAACTATTCTATAGTTTATTACTATTTTTATACTTTCTTGCAAATTTTATCTTTCATCAAAAAAGCAAATTTTAGTACCGTCTAGTACCTAGATTTTTATAATTATAAACAATCCGTTTTTTGTAATATGTTTTTAGATACACCATCATGGATGCAAAATTTTATTAGTGTGACAAACGTAACTCAAAATTTTCAAATCAAGAGTGTCTATCATCGCACGAAAAAATTCACAAAAAAAATTTTTTGTATGTGATCTGTGTAGCATCATAATATTAGACAAGAAAAACTATTTGCGTCACACAAAGGAATTCCAAAAAATTGAAAAAAATTTTAAGTGTATTCAATGCGAAAAAAGTTTAAAAAGAAATTATCACTTACAGAAACATTTGAAAAGTCATGAAAAAAACGTTCAAAAAAATATTTGTCAAAATTGTGGAAAAGGTTATGTAAGAGCAGAGCACCTATAAAGACATTTTAGAGTATGTAATTAAAATAAACATGGTAAGTAAGATAATTGTAACAAAATTTTTTGTTATGGTCAAATAAAATTATATGTGAAAATTAGACCACTTGTAACAGTTAATATATAAGGCTTTACGAATATATTTACATTATATATGGGGAAGCTGGGGGGGAGTCGGGAGGGGAGCTGGGGGGAGCGGGGGGAGCTAGCAAAAAAGTAGGATTACTCGAAAAATGCAAGAAAATGAAAGAATAACTACCTTATTTTGGGGAGCGGGGGGGAGGTGGGGGGAGCAAAACCTCGCTCTAACTCTTATGACTATATAATGTAGGAAGATATATATATATATACATTTCCATAAACACTTTTATTAAAAATATCCCATCTATAAGGCAAAGTCGCGCGTGTGTTTCCAGTCTAGGCTCGTTGTGTCCTTCCGTGGTTATTGCTCGGCGTCTTGATTCGGTAACGCTCGAGTCCCTTGGTAACGTCTGACCCTCATGATAGCGATCGACTGCCGAAAGCTGAGAGTGCGAATCAATTCCCGAATGCGTGAATGCCCGACTGTCGCGATTTGAGGCTCACTGGGCTTTATATTACCTTGTTTCCCACCTGTCGATGCCTTCTTGCTAAAGTAGCCTCGCTGTTTCTAGGGAGAGTCATGCCTTGCATATCGTACGTTACAAGAGATTCATTTTGATATTTTTGACACATAGCTACATTTTTCTAGCACTCATCGGATTATTTGAATCGTTAATTTTTATACACTTTTTTTCAAAGTTTCATCATGAATCACCAACATTGTAGATTTTTTTTTGTTTCTGTACTCTGTGCTGTAAACCTAACCAATCTTTTTAAGTGTGTTAACTCCAACTTTCGATCAGTGGCATCCTCTGAAAAGTGTTTTGGGAGTGTATTTGTTATACAGCCATATATCTACGGTAATAATTAAATAGAAAATATTCAAAGGTGAACAATAAGTTCATTTAAACTTCCAAAACGCTTCTATACTTAACCATAGACGCTTCATTTAACTATCAATCGTCACGAACTAATATTATTGTGTTTGTATATTTTTTACTGCAGTAATAATTTTGAGTCATACAATTATCACCATTTATTTGTTTCTTATTGAGCACCAAGATCTGTAACTGGTTTGAAAGTTGCACAAAGTAGTACTTTTTAAGCATCATTTTCGCCAACTTGAACAGTCTGTACTTTTCTCTGACAGCTTTTCTTATCTTCACTCACTGATGTACAACATCTTTCTCTTATTGGTACATTGGTATGTAACGATCATAATGATTCAATGTCTTGTGGCAGACTGTTAGTACTGCTCTAGGTATGTCCTTAATAAAATATGTAACGAATTATCAAAACCTTTTTTGTATTAACCATTTATTATTTCTTTTATCTTGTTTTTATATCAACAAATTATTGTATGTCAATTTTAATACATTTTGTTGTATACAAATTGGACGAGATTTTAAGTATTAGCTTTCAGTTGCCTTGGACGAATATATTGTGCTCTTTGACATTCATGCTTATCAGCCATATGTATCGTCAACACGTGGTAACAGCAATAAAGTTCTAATGTTGATTCAACATTAACACTTGTGTCTTTTACAATTTTGAAGTTTGCAATTTATTTCTAAAAGACTAGCCAAAGCAGATAAAAATAGAGCACTAAAAAATACAACATTGACATATAACGCCATTTGTTATTCGAAGAAATAAAATGTGAGATAAATTCTAAAGAGGTAGATAAAAGTAAAAATATTAACTTAACTACCCTTATAAATATTAGCTTATGTTTTGTCTTGATTAAAAATCATCAATAAATTCAGGTTGGCTTGGCGTTTAAAAAAAAAGATACTAGTCTTACTAGTGATAATGGATTCTTTTATACCATGTTTCCACTGATAATGATTTTTGGTTTTGCTAAAGACTATTCTAAGATAGTTGTTAAGGTAACACATGAGTTTATCCTCACAATACCAAGAAATGATATAAATGCAGTGTTTCAAACTCTATTTAATGCCGATAGTGTTAATATCGTGGTAGTAACAATTTTGGAGACCTTTTAAAATCGTTACATTACAGCTTAAATCACTGATACCCTATGTGGTAATGTCAGATTAAAACGAAATTAATCTATAAAATTATTTACAAAAAGATAAGTTTCTATGGATGAGATTTTAAACTTGGGAATCACTACGTTACTAAGTACTTCATAAAGCCACATTTTAACCTTTAAGACTAACTATAAAAAACAGAAATATGTTATGGCTGGTATCTTTAATCCCTGCAGGTTAAGAAGTGTTAAACTCTATTTAAATTAACAATATTATTTTTAGGGTTATCTAAAACCTAATGTAACGCAAATATCAGTATACATTGCTATATAATACGTATGCTAATTTTTAAAATTAATACTAAGGTAAAGATTGTGCACCTCTGCTAAGAAAAGAACACTTTTTCAACCGAATACCTTTAATTGCCCTTTATCATTCCAAACAAAACGAATGATTAGAAAATTCTCCAGTTGATGTAAGACTAGAAATTGAATCACATCATAATTGTTCAGCTAATAGATCAGCTTACTGCTTTATTTTTTTTTAATAACTTATTCTTAGTCGTTATATGATACCCAAAATATACGTCTTTAAGGGTTAAAAATAATCCTGTACTACTGCTTTATCCTGAAGAGGATAATATTGCATTCCAGTGAACGCAACTTAACCGAAAAAATCACCGTATTCACTAATAAAAAGATTTTAACAGAATACGAAAAAGGAAATGTTAATCATTTATCTGTAGAACCTTAACGAATAATGAAAGAGTGCAAAAACTTTAAAGTAATGTAATAAACAATAATTTATTCAAAAATTAAAACTAAGAATAAAAATAAAATTAACATTTAACTAAAAAACATTAAGGTACTTAGCTAAAGGTTACTGGTTCAATTCTCGAGGGAACTATTACTTTATTTTTTTTTTTTTGAGGATTAATTCAAAATGGAGAATTAAAATATAATAAAAATCAAAATTTATTTTCTTTACGTAAACACTTCAGTGGTGCGGTGCGGCGTGGTGGGGCAAGTTGGAAATGGGGGAAGTGAAATAAAAAATGCACTTCCGTTATGTATTTTTTCAAGGTCACAATTCTGAGATCATTGGCTTACTAAATCTTACAAAATGTGCGTATCGTAAAAAGTGTTTAGATAAGATATTAATTTTTGCTTGAAGAACAAAAACACATACAGATATATGCACACGATGAAAAAATTTTTCGTGGACACAATTTCTCTCAACACATGCCCTCCGAAAAAAAGCTATCCTCCCACTACTCTAAATAAACTGTGGCTGATAAGAGCTACCAACGATAAGAGCTCATGTTATTTTCTTTAAAGTGGATATATATATATATATATAGTGTGTGTGCGTGTGTGTAAAAATTATCAGAAAGTAAACTCATATATGTGAGTAAATCCACAAAAAATATCCCGTTTTTGTCCCCCATTTTATTAAAAAAAAAATTTTTTGAGGCACACCCTTAAAACTGAGCTCTTTTACTCGTGGTGTTATGTACTATAATGAAAAAGTTTTGAACACGAGGTTTCGTGAGGGTGACACCCTTTTTCCGCGATTTACATGTTACAATTATATCTTCATGCATGTGTGATAACTATAGATATAATTTTAACACGTACATCATGGAAAAAGGATATCACTCTCATTGAAACCCATGTTCAAAATTTTTTCCTTATAGTGCATGGGATTACAAGAAAAATAAGCTCTATTTTGAGTGTGCCTCAAAAAAATTTTTAGAAAGAAGTTCTTTATCTCGCGTACTGGGGGGGGGGGCTGGAATTTTAAAAACGACAGATTGTATGAAACGAAAGTCGCTTATCAGAAGTCTTTTCCTCCTGAGTTTCCCCCTATACCCCGTCACCCTCACTATCAGTCCCCTAGACACTTCCCTTCATCCTATGTCTTCCAACCGTGATTCACTATCCTCCTTCACACCTCCGCCCACCATTTCCCTTCACACTCCCAAGCGATTAATTTTCCAACAAATTTAAACTTTCTTTTCCCACAGTAGTTTATGACTTAGACCTACTGATCTTACACCTATTTTCGTTGCTGCCTCCGAGAATCTTTCATGCCATTTTTTAGGACTGACTTTAAGGCCGTAGAGGGCTCTCTGAAGCTTGCATACCTTGCTCTGTTTTTCCAGATCGGAACAGACCAAACCTTCTGGTAACTCCATATATATCTCGTCGTCAAGAGTACCATTTAAAAATGCCGTTTTAACGTCAAGCTGACATGTATCTAAATTTAACTTATTGATTACAGCCAAAGCAGTTCTTATTAAAGTCAGTCTTGACACCGGGGCGTAAGTCTCTGTAAGATCATACTCATTTTTATCTTTAAAACTCTGTATTACCAGCCGTGCTTTATGTTTCTCACATCCTTGAGCATCAACCTTTTTCTTAAGAACCCATCGGGAATCGATGATATTCGGACGTTTACCATTTACCAGTCCTGCAGGTCTGTTTACCAACTTCCAGACTCGATTCTTTGCCATTGAGTCAAGCTCTTCTTGGATGGCTTTATTCCAGCCTTCTTTATCCACAGCCTTCATTGCTTCTTTATATAAAGCTGGATATTTATTTATTTCTGCCAGCAAAGAGTGGTAAACTAGATCTTCCGCATAAATGGCATTATTTCCTGACGTTTCAGTATCACCGTTCTTAAAAATTAGGTCTTTTGTTAATTCTTCCCCGAGAGCTAAGCCCACAAAGCTGACGTCCTTTACACGACTTTCTTGGACCAAGTTGGCGTCCATTGTTTCTATCAATCTTTTCGGCCTTCCTCTTTTCCGTTGTACCACCGGGGGCGCTTCCTCCGATGACACTGTCTCTTCTCTTTCCTTTTCGAATTTTAAAAACCACTCGTCTAGTTTAATATCTACAGTCACATTTTCCCAGTTTTTAATTGAGTTTTTACCAAAAAAGTCTCCATACACAAAACGCTCGTTAAATCTGACGTCCCGACTTTCATGAAACTTTCCTTCATCTAGACAAAGCAGACGATACTCTGTCGGCGTGTATCCTACCGTAACTGCTCGTTTCCCTTTTGCATGTAATTTAGTTTCAGTGTTTCTCTGAATTCTCAAATACGCGATGCAGCCGAATCTTTTCATCTGACTGAGGTCTGTCCTTTTATTCGGAGCCAGCTTCATTAAAGGGATTTCCATGTTATTTAAGCGATGTGGAGTACGATTGTACGCAAATACAGCTGCGTTTAGTGCCAAGTCCCACATGTTTTCCGGGAGTCCCGAATCACATATCAGAGCTCGGACTTTCATTTGCATTGTTTTGTTCAGCCTTTCTGACGTACCATTATGTTCAGGGGTATCCAGACAACTCAGTTGGAGTTCAGCTCCAAGATCATTTAATATTTTTTGCACGGAGCCTCCCATGTACTCGGTATCCTGATCAGACCTTAGATAACACACTTTAGCTTCAAACCCGAGAAGATCTCTACAGCCTTTTACAAAATTATCTAAACATTCACCTGTATCACTTTTGTTTTTCATCGGGTAAGCGATTGCAAACTTGGAATAATCATCAATAAATACCGGAATAAATCTCTATCTTTTTGGGTAAGAGGGCAGACTAATAATTCCCATTGTATCTGAATGAATTATTTGCAGGGGTTGGGATGCTCGTTCACGTACCGAAGGGAAAAGCAGTTTTTGGAATTTTGTTCTTAAACTCACATCACAAGTCTTAATCACATCATCAAATAAGGCTTCTTTCAGACTTTTTACTTCCGGATAGTTTTTCTGCAGTTCCCTTAGATACCCCAACGAAGCATGGCCCAGTCTGACATGCCACAGCATGGCCCCGTTGTTATCTTTAAATTTTTAATAATTTTTGCTAAACGGACTTTGAATGTCTTTTATTTCTTCGGTCAGGACTTTTCCGACTTCGTGAAATTTTCTGTCATTTATTGAAAATACATCTTCAAAACTATCATCATTTAACTTACCGACCGAACTCTCTGAATTTTCCAACTTATTATTTAATTTTATATCTGCAGTTAAATTTTCAGAAATAGTGTGTGCTTTTGACTCAGCCGTCAAGACTTTCATTCTTTTGTTGTCTGACTTAACAAATTCAACCATCCAATAGGATTTTTCATATATTCCCGATTAAGTCGCGAGCACACACTTCTCCCTTCAACTCAACGTCGTTATCGCAATTTTTGAGCAGCAAATTTTCCACTCCCTCCGTTTTCAAGTCTGCGGATGAGTCTGAGTTTGCACATTTTATTTTACCAATTTTGTTTCTGTCAATATTTGTAAAGAATTTTTCTGACTTTGCAAAGTGATCAGTCGCTCCCAAATCAGCGACAAATTTTATTTTATTTTCTCCATCCGATTCTGAATTAGTTACCCAACCTACAGAGTTTGAAAACAGAGTTTTGGGGGGCTCGATCAACGTCAGAGACTCACCTTTATTTGACCCTGAAGCATCTCGTTTTCCCTTTGTCTCCTGGCTCTGGTCAGAAACTTTCTGCCTTTTGGGATCTTTTTCGTCCCTGACCTTGCTAGAGTCCCTTTTCTGCCCAAAGTTTCGGAAATTGGAGCGGCCTCGGCCACTGCCATGGCCACCGCCACGGCCACCTTGATTCCCTCGACTTCCACGGCCCTGCCTTTTAAAATCCCATGAATCAGACTTATTTTGCTCACCACATCTCGGGCTGCATCTCCTGTGAGCTTGGATGTCATTCACGAACGTGCCACACATGTAGCACTTCCTGAGTCCGGTACCTGCCTTCGGACACTTGTCAGCCATATAGTCCCAGTCATCACAGTTGAAGCAGCGGAGGCGGTCCTGGGGCCAAGATGCAGTCAAAGCTGCCCTCGTGGTGCGACCTCCAGTGGCTTCTGCTAGGCCTTCTGACTCGACCTTTAACATGTACGACATGAGGTTTTCAAATGTCATACCCTTTCCATCTCTGCTTTGCATTTGAAGCGTGAAGTCTGTCACCTGCACGCTAGGTACCGCTCCAATTACGGCAGTATAAAAGGCATCTCGCTTTTCTTCTTCAGAAAAGGGACCAGACGTACTTATAGTCTCATAATTTCCGACCAGTTCCTCAAATTGGCAACCGATTCTTTCCCTTTGTAAAATTTAATTTCATGCAATTTTTACGAATCGCGGCCGTTGTAAGGGGTGTCTTCCCCTTCTTAAGTTCTTTGAACCTCCTGCCTTTCTTCCTCTGCCTTCCTTGCCTCCTCGTTTGCTTTCTCCTGCCTTTTGATCATCTGACTAATCGCGGCCATCATCTAGTCGAACCTAGCCAGCATGATGTTTTCTGAAAAATTTTCATTTTTCTGTTTATCTGCCATATGTAACTTCGTTTTGCTGACGTTTATCCATTTATATTTTTTTTTTTATGGTTTGCACTTTCTTTACTTTAAGTTGGGTATTTTCCGGTGTGCGCGACGGGGAAGAGGGGGCTGCTTCGTGTACAGACTCATTTCTGCCTAATTTCTGCCAAAGATTTTCACTGTCTACATTTATCCCATCAAAGTTTCGGACTTCTAACATTTCGGACTTTTTCGCATCTGACATTTTAAACACATCGACCGACTTTTCAAATAACCCGGGCTTATCACGAGCAGGTTCCTCGCTTTCCCCGTCTTCCCTGAATAGATTTTCTGGCAACGTCACTTTGCCTCCCTTCTTACAAATAAATTCAATGATGTATTTGTAATCGTCACTGATCAGGTAATCTAAAACAAAAGACGGACATTGTTTTCAGGGAGTCAACTAGAAATCGACCGAACGCAAGCCGAATCTAGTCAACGTGGCCCGAAGCGTGTTCTCGTGCTCGAACACAAAGCACGATTGCACGCTGGGCACTCACACAGCCGCGCGCGACCGAACACAAGTCTAACGTGACTGTGCG
The DNA here is from genome assembly GCF_036245765.1 of Copidosoma floridanum. NCBI lineage: Eukaryota > Metazoa > Arthropoda > Insecta > Hymenoptera > Encyrtidae > Copidosoma > Copidosoma floridanum. The sequence continues at coordinate 14,920,963 of NW_028321898.1, read as the reverse complement.
AGTCACACGGAAAATAATTTCGTCTACACACCTTTGGCAGGAATATCCCTTTGCCTGACACATGCCATTATTCCCCTTTTATCCACCAACAAGATGGCATTTTGTTGTCGCCCCTCTGACTTGACTTGGGATGAAATTCCCCGACATATTCTCGACAGAGCATCGATAGTTTGCTCGTCCAAAAGAAAAAGTAGATATTTCAAAATATCAGCCTTTTCTGACTGAATTTGAAAACCGCCTTGAATATTTATTGCCTAGAGTTCAATTAATTAAAAGCACCGGGAAAGGACATATATAATTTTCTGCCAACACACGTTCAAACTTTCCCAGTTCAGACATTTATATTGTAACGCGCACGCAACAGTCAAGGCGACAAGAACAAGATACGCGAGAAAACACGAAAACAAAACATAAACGGCCTCGTAATATATTTTCAGTCAAAAAGCCTCGCGTCAACACGAGAGGGAGAGAGAGAGACCAAACTCTCTCCTCAGCCGCAGTCTGTTGTCCCCCTCTCGATCCGCCCCGCTCTTGCATGTGCGTGTCGCGCTACCGACGCCACGTGTTTCTTGGAATCCCGCGCATTTCCCAAAATGCACAAGAAATCCCTTTTTTTTTTTTTTTTTTTTTTTTTTTTTTTTTTTTTTACCTGACGTCGTAGCGTCCAACCTAGGCATCACTCGAAAAAACAAAGTGTTGACCTACCACTGATCTCGGTTCCGGCGTCCAAAGTTGCTCCCCTATCCTCGACCGTCGTCGACAACGTCTAGTTAACAACGGACTCGGCCTGGTCACCATGGGTCACGCTCTCGGCCGCTTCCTCGATCAAACTCTCTTGTCCATCCTTTGCTGTCTCAGCCCTTTTTGCCATCCTCCCTTTTGTCACACTCACCCACACAAAAAAATAAAAAATAGATCACGCGCGGTGATGCGAGTCTGGGGCCCGTAACCTGAAGAGGTGTTAGTAAAGGGGTGCGCGAAATAAAAACGAGTATTTTTAAGTAAGACAAAAAGTTTATTTAATTAGACTGCCGATCGACGTAAAACACAACTGACTTGATACAGTTTACAGACTTATTACTGACAAAACGAACAAAGACAATAAAGCTAGAGCCGACGAGAGGTGTAGAAGACACGGTGGCTTACACTGTACTGACTATAGGGCCCACAAGTATCACCTTGCCTGTGGCGCTGTCCTACACACTATATATACTGCCTAATTAAAAGTCGTACATGCCAACAGTTACTATGTCACATAATTATTTAAATATAGTAATTTATTCAATCAATGATAAATGAATTATGTAAGATCATTATATATGTATGTTTCGAGTTACATATCATTTTAATGGTTTTTTAGGGCGCTTAATTTGAATTTGACAAACAAATAAAGACAAAACGTGATTAAATAATTATTTAAAAACTAGCAGCCCTCCGTCTTGGCTTCGCCCGAGACTTACTAAATGGAACACCGTAGTGTGTTGACATGTAATGTGAAACGTTTTCAGTTAAAAAATTTGACATTTATTCATGACACTTCTCAGAACAAATATCTTCTTATTAAAAACATAGTTGTTCACAATCCATACAGTTTATTTGGTCTAATAATAAGCTGTAAAAATTAAAAAATTATAACCATGCTGAAAAGTACCGTGCGTTCCTTATGCCATAAAATAATCGTTGGCCATAAGAAGCGGTTGATCTGCTTCAAGATTTTAAACTCCTAAAAAATACATATTAAAATAAATTTTTTTTCTTTTATCTCACAACTTTCTTTTCAGAGCAACAAAGTCCTGAAGCTTAATCTCTACATTTTTTATTACCACAAAAACACAAATTTATTTTCTACCTATTGAAAAATTTAAATTTAGATCTTTAAAGATTTAAGAAATTATTGTGAGGGTAAAATGAAAAGCTGATCTCTCACGTAATGGATTCTTTATTCGGCGATTTTGGCTGTTCCAATCTTAATAAATTTCCTGCGTCAGTTTCTTGACGCCTCAAATTGTATTCATTAGATACATTTGAAGTTTTCTTTCCAATATACCCTGTTGCGACTATTGGCATACTTACGACTTTTGTGACCCCCAAAGACCGATGAGCTTAGTAAGCATACTCTTTCTCGACTGAAGTTAACAACAATTGTGACTGCCTGGATACCTGAGGGTGATCTTCTCTGGCCTGATTTTGAAGCCCCAGACTGATTGGAAGAAGAATTAATAAGTCCGAAGCTTTAGGGCTAGTTGTAGTGCTCTTTCCTAACGTCTCCTGGTATAACGTCGGAAACGTTGGTGTCTAAAGCACTTTTTTTTGCAGACTCAGTTGTTTTGATGATCTAAGATGGAGAGATTAGTAGAGATTGGTTTGTAATGCTTGCCCATTGGAGACTCTCGTTGGCTCAAGTTTTTTTTCCTTCATAGCTGTTAGGTTCACCCAGCGCAGACCTTGGAGAGAATCGGTGATTCCTGATTGAATGGTTAGAGTTGAGAGGGTAACATAGGGTCGATGGTCACCAGGGTTCTCAGCCTTGCGACGAACAACTCTGCTCGTGATGTCTGCCAGTTAACGACTGATTTGGTTTAATAGTGGCCGTCTTTATATATAGCCTTTTAGTCGACGAATCGCTTCCGGAAATGGTAGTAAAAATATATTTGTTGGCAAGGTAGTTTACACTTAGGTGGCCCCTAAAAAAAACCGATGAGATTGATGGTTAAGTAGAAAACATCAATGCTTACATTGGCCCTGAAAAAGGCCAGTGGTACAATTTCCAGTCATTCCCTATTATTATTCTTGATGATAGAGAACCAGCTGCGGGTAGCTTGACTCTTACCCTTGGAGTCTCTATGGACGGAGACCGTACATAAAGGAGGTACACCGCTGATAAAAAAATTTCTCATCTTTGGGTTGTTCTCCGGTTCACCAACCGCTCATCGTTAGTCGGGGAAATGTGGGGATGCTGTTGGGGACACAACCAATCAGAAGGAAGCCGTTATGTCCACCCATGCCCCTCAGGACTGTATTCCCTGGCTTACATTTATAGTATAAACTTCTCTGACGGCACCAGGCCAGATTGTGGTACGGCCACATAACTCTGAAGAGTTGGAACAGGATATGTTCTGGCAAGACACGTCTCCTGGTACTCCCTCGGAGACGTCATCGGTTAAAATAAATTTTTTTTTTGGGGCACTCGTCAATCCCGGAAGTTCAGGGTGACAGTAGACGTAGATCACTTGCCCATTAGAGAAGAGCGTCATCGGTAACCGAGATGCCCAGCTGCACGTCGATCATGTACATTCTCGATGCAGCTCGATGAACTGCCGGAGAATGACTGTATTTTTCTTCGAGACGCTCTGGCGTATTTTAACCACACTTATTTAATTCTGTTGCAGGTAGCTTCGATTTTATGTCAACGCCACCTAGCGGATCCTACTGAACTAAAGTGAAAAGCTGGCATATTTTTGCAAAACTTTGAGCTTATTTATTGGTATTGTTATTAAATTTTTCAAGATAAAAACTATACTTAAATCATCTAGGAAGTGTCAAGAATCGGTATGCAAAATTTCAGCAAAATTGGTTCCGTAGTTTTCGCGGTTAGCGATTACAACGGTCTTAGCGACTTTGCTTTATTTATTAGTAAGATAAAAAAAATTATATTAATTGGCTATACAATTGCAAAAAATAAGTAAGAAAAAAAAGATTGGAAAAAAATTTATGTACAGAATTTAAATTAAAACAATTTAAGCGAAATGCAACGATAAACAATTAAAAACATAAATAAAAAAGGTATTAAATCAAAATAAAAACATTCAATGACCAAAAAATAAAATAAATCAATATGAAATGATAAGAAAAATAAAATAAAAAATGTTATGAAAAATAATTAAAAAATGAGATCAAAAAAAGGGAATGAAATCAGAAAATACATTAAAAAATGAAATAAAATGAAAAAAATAATGGAAAAGAAAATGAAATAAGAATACAGAAAATAATATTTTAAAAAATGAAAAAAAAAATGCTTACAAAAAAAGTAAGAAAAAAAAATGAAGGAAATATGAAAAAATGAAAAAAAAGTAATGGAGACATAAAAGGACATTTTTTGTGGATTTTCTCATATGTTTGATGTAATGTATACTGCACATTTACTCTAGGGTGCATTTTATCAAATATGAGACTTTTATAATGAGAGTAATACAATGCAAAACAGTGTCTATTATAAAATGAAGCATACAGGGTGTATACTTATTGGATTGTGAGTGAGTAGGTACGACATAAGGAATGACATGTTTAGCAAGATATATTAAAAAATAAGTTTTATCAACGGTGTCAAGACATACCAACACATGGGCAGTGTTGCTGCATCCGTCATCCATGCCAGCTCTATCTGTGGCCTTAACGTCGAAGCTGAAAACTCGTCCACCATCGTTGGCGAAACTGCCAGCCACCTGTACTTGACCAGTTACGGGGTCAATGGTGAATTTTGAGCTTTCCTTGCCATTTAGAATCTGATAGCGAATTTGGCTATTTATTTCTTTGTCAAGATCTTCTGCCTGTGCCAGAAAAATGTGGCTATAATATTTCAATGTATTTACAGACATATGCTCGACACAAACAAACAATGATTATACTGCTAGCTTATGTCAGATGTTGTGCAAAAAATAGTACGTTATTAGTTAAAAATATACTGTACTTTACAGAGAGTTACTAAATGCGACTTATAAAAATTAAATTCAAGTTTATAAGTACAATACGTATGAAAGTATAATGACAATCAAGATGTTTTCTTCGCTTAATTTTTTTTAGCCATTAAGTGATATTTTAAAGAACTGTTTCTAATAACGTAAATCTAAGTTTGTACGTAAAAAATCTTATGACTCAATGCCAAAAAATCTCTTGTTAACTTATAAAGTCAAATAAATTATTTTCAGCAACACCAGTAATTTCTTGTACCTCAATTTTAATAATATTGTATCCATAGTAAGCCGAAGTTGGGACAGTTCCTAAAAATGATCCACCGTTCGATTTGAATTTTGGTTCATTATCATTGATATCTTTTACTCTCAAGATAATTTTCGCCTCATTTGGCCTAAGTCCGTTCAGTCTCTCGTCCAGCACTGGATATAACATCACTGGCATTCCTCTAGCTATTTTCACTTCATCCACTGTCACCCTTAACTCATACTGTTCTTGTTTCTCACGATCTGGACTTATTAATAAATACAAAGATCCATTTTTTGGATCAAGACTAAAGTATTCTTTCAAATAAGAATCATCTTTTACAATACTGTAACGTATCTGTTTATTTTTAAAAGTATTAGAGACATTAAGATCCAGTATTTTTAGTGGAACTAAGGAATTCTCATCCACCTCCACTTCATAGTATTTATGCTGAAAAGTAGGGCGTTTTGGATCTTCCAGTCCTTCATCTACATCTAATATTGTTACAAATAAAAGTGCAGTGGAAGTTAGGCTTGGTGATCCCAAATCACTTGCAGTGATCGTCAAGTTGAATGAATTCTGTAGAACATACATTGTTTAAGTAAATTTATATTAAATGTTTATCTTGCATTTATTTATGATAAGCTAGGACCATATCAAACTTGTGAGGAATTTCTGTATTGTCAATCATTATATGAAGTTATTAACTAATTTTTTTTAATAATATGTCAAAAGAAGCTGTATTACATGTTTGTGGATACAATGACTTGAAACTGAAACGTTTTTTTATCGATACGTATTTGTGTATGAATGGTTAAAAATCGCTAAATTAATTCGTTCTTTTTTCGTTCGTAACAATTTTTTAAATTTGAATTCGGTAGTTACTTAAAGATTAAAATGCGAAATAGTAAAAAGTCTACATTTTTAATGGATATGAACATACTATGGGTGAAACGTACCCAATTTACTAAAAAAAAGAGTTTTTATATTTCATAATGGTCATCGATATTATAGTATTAAACTACAAACCTGAGTTTCGTAATCCAGATTTCCAACTGTTATTACTGCACCGTCTTTACTATTAATAGCAAAATACTGAATTTGCCCTTTAATATGCATCAAGTCAAACAAAACAACGCCGTTACCATTTCCAGTAAAATCTGAATCATTTGCATACACCTTTGAGACGGCTGTACCAATTGGACTATTTTCAGGCAGTGAAGCATAATAAACTGGCACTAAATGTTGCTTTGTCTCTTTCTTATCAATATTTCTTGATGTGTTTGGTATTTTTCCCACACTTTGGTAGCCATAAAACGTAGGGTGGTTGTCATTTAAATCTGTTATATGCAGCTCAACATCAACACTAGAATACAATTTTTCAGTGCCATTGTCTCTAGCTGTAACTTTGAAGTTATAGACATCACGACTTTCTCTGTCAAGAGTGCCAGTAACGTAAATTGTTCCATAGTACCTATAAATGATCAAATAAACATCATTATCTTTAATGTTTACCTGTTCAAATACCATTATCCTTTAGTACCTTTATGCATTATTTCATGGTAAATATTGTAAATATCGAAAGAAATCAGCTAATAATTATCTCTTTAGCTTCCAAAATGAATCAATAATTATAATTATCAATTTAATACAAGAAAAATTAAGCAATCTCATATGTAAGAAATCTTACAATATTTCTTCATTCAAGCAGGGAGGAGAATCAAAGAAATTTTCTTATGCAACTGTATGATTAAAAGCTATTATGAAAAATTTATTTTGGAGTAACTTTGTGATAATAATTATGAAGTTGAATTCCTACAATCTTTTTGAATTTTTCAAAGTACTTATGTTTCTCTCTTGAAATTAAAGTACAATGACGAACATTTGCATAAATATTTAGGGAGCTATTTCAAAAAATCAACAATTCTTAACAGAAGTAGTTTTACAAAAAGTCATTTTATTCATTTTTTATGTGAAGAGTTGACAGCAATATTATATTCACTTTTTTTTCCAGAATAGTGCGTAAAAAAAGATGTTTTTCTAATAGTGTATGGAAAACAGACTCATTCTTAATCGTAGTTACATTTTTCTCTGTGTAAAATCATGATAAACGAGAACGTAAGGCTGCTAGCTAGCCCTTTTTCTCTCGTGACATCCTTACTTCTGTTTTTTAACATATCGAGAAAGAGCAGTGGTCTTTTTCTCTTACGCGCATACATCGCAAGCAGAAAAGCTGAGATGTAAATGCGTATAAAGATATGTCTATGCGTGTGCTAGCTCGTTGGATTTAATACATAGAGCATAGTGTTCACTTACTCCCACATACGCATTACGAGGGACCTGTGACTTCATAGCACAGGCTAATCTTTCAGTGAAAACATTCCTAGCCATACATAGGAGGATGTACCTCTTCTGTTCGATAACACAATGCTTATTACAGAGAAGGAAAGTATGGAGATGGAGCCTCAAACAAAGAAGCCTTTGTACCTGATCTTTTTCACCGTCCTCATTGATGACGCGGAGACTCGCAAGAGCTCAGAGGTCAAGCTACACTTCGAGGTCCTTTAGCGCTGGAAGCATTCACTGACAAACTGGGTGAAAAAGCCTGTCTGTATATAACTAGAAAAAAAACTCGTGGGGCTCACAGAGTTGCAAAATCCAGAGGTTAACCCTACCCTAGTACAATACTTTACAGCAGATATGTAATAGTAGGACAGGCTTATTGAACTGAATAAGCAGTGGATGTTCCAAAACTTATATGATACGAGTATCCTACTATCCAAGCAAACATGCAACCTGTCTGGATTTCGAGCCAAAACCATTTATCTTTGTCATATCTGAGAAACTGAAATTGGTGCTTGAGGCCACTTGACCAACTAAATATTTGTTTATAAATTACTTGATCAAAAAAATCAAGGGGCCTTAAGCCTGCTCTCAACTGTTTGGTTTCTAGGATAAGAACAAAAAGAAACCCTCCTCCTTCAGAAAAAGGTCTTTTAACTCACTGAGCCTGTAGGTAACCGGTTTACCCTCGTTATTCCACCCATAGAAGAGGACCAGGAAAACTGCTCGTACACCGTCGCAGGAGAAACCACCCCATAACCAGCGTAAATGTAGACACAGTGGGAGGCAGACTTGCCTATTTTTCGAAAAAATGGACGGAACTATTTTTAGACAAGTTTGCCCTTAGATGCGTATGGGGTAACAAGTTAATAATTTTCTGAAATACCTTTGCAGTCACGCGTGACAGTGATTAGTCTCAATACTAACTCAAAACAACTAAAAATAAAAGCTGAAGTAGACAAACTTATCCTAAAGGGCATAGTTAGCAAATGTAAGCCAGCCTGAGGACAATTTTTATCCTCGCCTTAAACACAGTGATATGCTACCTCAGGTACACTTGTATCTGTGTCTTGTGTCTTTGGATTTTGAGATAAAGTTCTCAGCAGAGAACACATGAACCACACTTAGCTGATGATGAGAAAACAAGTATTATAAACCCTAACCAAAAAGTTCCGTGATTGTGAAATTTTTCATCAGAATAGACAATACAGCGACTATTGTCTATATTAATCGTACCATGTATTATCAAAATCAATTTCTGATTGGACACAAAATCGAAGCATTTTTTAAGTGGCATCGTACATCCTGTCAGCCGATCATACGGAAACGTACAATCTTTCGCACATGAGACATACTACCGTAGAATAGGAGCTAAGGGACGAGTATTTTACGCATATTCAAAGAGTCTTTAGTCAACTTAAAGTGGAACTCTATAAGCCCGACGAACAAAGAGTGTGACCATTGTTGCTCATTGAGTGTAGATCCAGAAGCGTGACAAATCGACATTTTTTCTAATAACTTAGTCAGAGCCTTGCTTTTATGCGTTTCCCCCGCTCACTTTTATCTTGAAAACTCTTAACGAATAAAAATTGCATCAGGTATAGTAATAGTATAGTAATAGTACCAGACTGACCAGGCCAAATCTGTAACTTTCTTTTTTTAGAACTCCTAACTTTCAAGCCACTGAGGCTAGGCCTTGACTTACAGATACTCATACCTCTTTACAGGGACACACACTACTTCCAGGTACAACACCTGGTCATGGTGGCAGCGTTTATATCGGGGAAGTCTTCTCTAGGAACGAGATTCTGCCGAAAGCTGTGAAGGTTACCCTAGCTTCTTTAACTTACTCGATCGTAAGGCAGTACGACACTGAACTTAAGAGATGGTAGCAGTTTTGCAGTGACATTGGGTACAAGATTTTTTATCTGATTTAGAAATTCACATTTCTGACCTATTTGCTTGACGAAGGCGCATCTAACAGAAGTCCGAAGTCAGCCCGATTGGCAGTCTTCATTGTTAAGGACTGTGTTAGCCAATCAGCAAAGAGAAGAGAGAATCTTATTACTCATTTATACAGCCAGCTTTTCTAGTCAATTGTATTATCTCTATGACAAGTGGACGTTAAGCACTAACGTAAGACTTGAAGGTGGTACAACGTATCTCTAGGTACAGCACTGTCTCATTTTGATGTAAGACTGTCGAAGATATACATGACAAGACCGATAGGGAAGAGCGAGAGAGAGGAACTATTCGATGTGTGTATGTCGGGACTGGGAAGATGACCTGCTGTTAAGGTGTGATTGAGGGTGCCAGTGCGTCAAAAACGAGGAAGTTAACGGGTGTGTAAGCTCAGGTACATCTACTTGCATTTTTCCTCGGAAGAAGTCAGAGGTGTTGAGCTTAGATCGAGTGAGATATAAAAAAAAGAGAGATCTAATTTAATTTCACTGAAGAGAAAGAGGGCAAGATAGAATTAAATTAAAGTGAATTAAATTTATTACATAGAATAAGGACTCAGAGATGAGCTCAAAGGTCCTGTATAGTATGTGTGACTGACATTACATAATCTTAATCACGCAATTAAATTATGATACACTAAATTTGTAAATGAAATTAAAAGTAATTAAAATCATACAACTCAATTATAGAACAAGTAGATAAGATCAAAGTGCACATAAAATCAGTAATACTGCTACGGTGACAGAATGCATGTTTAGTACCATAAAAGAAAAAAAACGAATACACAAACTAACGTGAAGCATGAACAAGTTAAAATAATAGTATGTTATGGTATAGTATAGTACCTTTTTAATGCAGGGCCCCAGTACAATTCATGAACAGCGGTTAGTAGTGCGTCCCATTTATTAGCACTACCCACATAAAACGAATCATGAAATATTTAAGGGCAGTACCAGACGTGATCAGATCGAGACTGGGAATCCACTTAGAGACAACAATCTGAGACTGACCAGAGAGATAAGACTTATATTATTCAGAATCTGATCTGGAAAAGCTAAGCTTGTATAAGTTTTTACAGAGCAAGTTAGTGTCAACGACATCGAATTGCACGTGAGCAATCGATAGCAATAATAAAATTAACATATTGGTTCAATAATAAAATTAACATATTGGTTAAAAATAGTGACTCCAATATCGTCGATCGTCAGAAATCTGATTGAATATTATAGTTTCAAGTTACTTAGATGTGGCATTTGGAATACTAATTGGTCTCAAATCTTTTACATGCTTAAACTCCCTGATCTTGCGAATGGGTGCACACTTGATTTCTTCCACTTTGCCAAAAAGACACCAGATTGAAGAGACAAATAGAAAATGTTCAAAAGATAAGGTATAATATAAAAAATACAGTCCTTCATAAAGCAGTGATAGTCAACAAATGTACAACAACCAAGTTGTTATTAATAAATTGTTTGTAGTAACCCTAAGTTTAACTACATAAAAAGACAGATTGAGGTATGTAATATAAAATAATTACTTAACAGTAGCTAACTCTGTCTCTCTTTTTCTCTCTCTCTCACACTCACTTTTTTTAACCAAGCAAGTATAGTGGGATAGAATTAGATTTTTAATTTTAAAAAATTGCTTCTAACGCGAAATAAGTCTGGAAGGTAGTTGAGCAGATTCAGAAGAAATCTAAATTTTAAAATGTTTTAGACTTCAAATTGTGTCAGTTAACGGCCTGACTTTTGACTAGAAGGTAAGGCTATACCTACAGACAGAGAGAGCGAAGTAATGTATCGGTAGATGAGACAAGATGTAAGAGAGATCGCCAGGTACATGCTCGGAAGTGTCATCACTATTTGCATGTTACGCCGTGTGTATGAGGATAGATAGAAAAGAGAGAGAGAGAGAATAAAAGAACAAGAGTAGAGTAGGCAGAGTAAGTGAAAGAACAGTATACAGAGACAGGGAAATGAGAGTTGAGAATACGGAGAAAGAGAGAGATGATAACGAAACAGATTTATTCATGCCAAGATTTAAAAACCGAATGGCAACGAAGAATACAAACATTAATGTATATAAGTAATATACCAATATCAAAAGAAGAAATAATACACTAGATTATTCGAACTAATTCAAGAAGACGCACATTCAACAATTATAACATGTAGTACTATAGGTAATAAATAAATACAAATCATAGAAAATTTATCACAAAAATAACGAAATAGTGTTAACCATCTACGAAAAAATATTCAAAATACGCAACTTTAAAAGATTCAATAGAATTTTTCAATTTTAACGTCGCAGGTATCTTTTCCCATAATTTCAGAGCACTCAAAATAAAAGAGCGCTTATACGTGACTGTTTTGCGCAGAAGGGAAAAAAACCCCTGCAATACGCCTAGCAGATCTCCTCAAGCCCTTAATCGGTAAAAATGATTCCACTAAATATTTTGGTCTTTCTAAAGTGAGCAACCGATGAACCATACAGCCCAGGAAGTATCTCCTATGGTCATCGACAGTCAACAAACTGAGCTGTCGGTAAAAAGGCCTCAATGCAACATCGTGACCAAGCCTGAAAATAAACCTTACAACTGTATTAAGAAGTTGGTGTAACTTTAACTGGAAGTATTTTGAAAGATCAAGGTAGGCCAGCGATGTGTAGTCTAAATGCGGGAGTACGAACGCGGCCGTAAGCATCTTCTTTGTCACCCACAACAGTGAATCCACCCCATACCGAAGCCGATGTAGCATATCATGGACAGCCAAAAAAACCTCAGACACCTATGCGTTCCAGATAAGATCGTCAGCGAAGATAATACTCAAATTTTTAATCGACGCAACAAAGGGTATTACGGTACCATAGACGACAATTTATGGTACACCTGAACGATCGATCCTCCTAAGTAATGTGGCGTTGCTAATAACTGTGCCTTTATCTTGGAGAAGTTAAATGGCAGCCCATCGTCTACAGCCCAACTGTTAACAGCACTGATGTACTCATTGAAATTCCTGATGGTGTCTCGAATATCAGCAGGCAAGCACTGAATATACACCTGAAGGTCGTCCACGAAAAGCATAGCTTTACCGTACTTGAGACATGATATGATCGAGTTGATGTAAATAAGAAACAGCACGGGTCGAGGTGACGATCACTGGGGAACTCCTAAAGCAACATATTGAGGCTCAACCACACATCCATTTTCATCTACTACAGATAAAGAGCGTTGGAATAAAAAAGATTGTATGAAACGAATTGAATGGTCCAAAAAATTGAATTGTTGAAGTGTTAGCAAAACAAAAGTCAAATACAAAACAAAAGTTAACAAAAGTCTTCGATGATCCAAAGTATCAAAAGCTTTCTTAAAATCAAAATAAACAGAAAAAGTAATAATCCCCCATCCATACCACATCGAGTATCTTCAGACACCAGCACAAGAGCTGTCTGCATTCTGAATCCTCGTCAAAAGCCTGATTAAAAAGGTGACAAAAACGAGGCGCTTTCCAAGTAGTTATAGATTTGATCAGCGATAAAATAGTTTATTACCCTTTCGACATGAGGTAAGTTAGCTGCTGCACGACTTTTGCGAGGAGCATATGGGATTCTAAACCTTTGATAACGGCACGATACTAGAAATCTTCCATAAGCTTGGGTATGTATGAGTGGCTAACGAAGTATTAAATATATGTACAACAAAGGGTACCATAACAGGGAACACATCTTTAAAATAACGCAGAGATAGACCATCGTTACTCAGACTTCTAGCCTTTGAAAGGCAATGCAACATCGCCTGATGCACCTCAACTACAGTAAATGGGTAATGCGAAAAGCCATCGCAAGAGGCACCACCGACTATTCGCTTGAAATCCTCCGTAGAACACTGAGCATGAGCACACGCAACTGAAGAGTAAAATTTATTCAGTAAATCAGTTGGAAAGATGTTAGCCTGCCGAAAAGGCCCACTGGCAACAAGGCCAAAGCAGCGCAGAACGAGAAAGAGAGAGAGTATAGCTTTTTTAAGTAGAGCAGAGAAAGAGGGAGAGTGATAGAGAGCGCTTGAGTGTACAGAGAGCAAGAGCGAGAAGGGCAGAGTAGAGAGAGTGTAGAGGATAGAGCTCAGAGGATTAGTAGAATAGAGTAGCTTAGGATTGTGGACAGAGTAAACGAATATCTTAATGGTTAAGCATTGTCTGGTAAGATATAAGGTGTAATAATTATAAACATTTTAATTATAAGTAAGTGCCTTTTTATTTCATAAAAATAATAGCAGGAGTTATCATATGACAGCCGTTGAAAGTATGAAGATCCTACGAAATTAAGATGTATATAGAATATAATCCTTCCAAATAGTGCGTCTGTTTAGTATTTTGGTCACAGTGTTGTTATATATATACATGCAGACGTAACGAACAGCTATTTGAATTCATCAAACTTGTAACGGCTGTAAAAACAGAACGCCGGCAATGATAAACGTGGGATGAAAAGGCTCTTACTAACAATTAAACTTACTATTTGTTTTACGCTATATCAATAATGATAAAATGCTTATTTTAAAAAATATTTAAATATATCTACAGACTACGTATATTTCATGCCATTGGTGTCCCTCCATGTTTTACTCAATACCATAAGTTCTGGAGCATATCGTTTTATCCCCTCCAGGTTCACTCTCAGAGCAAATAAAATCTCTGCGATTAGAGTTTCACAAAACTGGCTCTGCCGTTAATAATTAGTTATTAATTATTTTTCAAATTCATATTTTTTATTAGTTTAGTTATGTCTTCATCTAAAATAAGGACATGGGTACGATATCTTGGACACCACGATTTTGGAATCGAACCATATATATATGATGAAGTCACACGCAAGATACTGTTCAATTATTTTTCCCGTATTTCTGCACGTAAGATACTATACACATTAAAATTTAATGACGGTAGTGGCGACATCGAAAATCTCGAAGTATACACTGCATACATCGATAGTCTTGATGTAGCAAAACTGTACTTCTTGATTCTAAATGTAAGAAAATAAGTATATTAAATGTCTTGGATATGCGCTGTTTGCTTGCGTAGTTGACCGTATACTTAAGTTCACCAGATTAATATAAGTCACTGCGCACTTAAACATCGCATATCTAAAATATTTACTTCGGGTTTTGGGATGTAAATTTTTTTAAATCTAGATTCAAGAAGTACAGTCATGCTACATCAAGACTATCGATGTATGCAGTGTATACTTCGAGATTTTCGATGTCGCTACTACCGTCATTGAATTTTAATATGTATAGTATCTTACGTGCAGAAATACGGGAAAAATAATTGAAAAATTCCTACCTGCATACTTTTTTAAATATCAAATTTGAAAGTTAAATAGATTGTTGTACGTATAAATGCGATGATAGATAAATCTCTTGCAGATTTGATAGTAACAAATAAGAAATAAATTATAAAAATAAGATAAGATTGGCCTTTTTTTCAAGGTCAATTCAAAATCAAAGGAAGAACTCTGGCCATAAATTAAGAATGCTACACATAAAATCACAAACCACAGCATCGGTGAATTTGTTATCAAGTCGAACTCAACAAACACGATTAATGACTTAGAAAACCAAACCTGCTTGCTAAAGCAATACACTAAATATCGTACAGCATCAAAACAATTGCATCAATATATGGCGCTTTTTTCGCTTGAATTGCCTTGAAAAATATTACGAAAACGATTGAGGCTCTTAAGTGATGCAATATCTAATTGATGTGAAAAACGCATATCTGTGTTACATCGATGACAAGACAGTTGAAGGACTGGAGTTGTTAGCCATCAATCCACGTACAGAGGAATCGGGAAATGTTGTTAATTTTTTCCCTAAACGTCCTCAAATTTTGAACCATCAGAGAAGACATCGACAATTATACTGACAACAACGAAGATCACGAAAATTACATAAATGATGAAGACTGGACAAATTGAACTGTTGAAATTTCTAGCGCTCTTTTTACGCCTGCATACATATTCACACCCCCATCTACACTGGACAGTTAAACACTATTATTACAATACACGTGCACACATAAACACCCACGCGCGTACATCTTTACGCTCATACAGTAATACATGGGACGTAATAAAGGATAAACCTCCTGGTAGTGCATCCTGAGTAATGCTAAATGTCCTGAAAAACACGTTTGGAAAAAGGTTTGTGAAATGTATTGGTCGAGGATTTTTTAATTACGTTAACATGATTTGCACCTCAAAAAACTCTTCATTTGTGAGCCCAATTCGTAGTAAGAATCATACCACAAGTTGGATAGTCAATTTTCAATAATCGATATCTCAAAAACTAAGCGAGAAAGACATGTAGTGCCTACGTTAAAAATACTTATTTTTAATAGTACTACACGATTCAATCATAAAATCGTAGTGCCCAAGATATCGTACCTTCCCCCACCTGGAAACAGAAGTTCCATTTATGTGCTACACGAATTTAATCGAAGTCCTGCTCAAGTCTCACGCAATTTCTATCTACGTACCACACAACTTCCCATGTACTGCGCAAGTCTCACTCAGTTCTTACATCAGTCTTGTACATCTTTCGTACAGGTCACATGCTCAAATGCTGCAACAGTGAAAAGGGATAATAAAGTATTTATTTGCTTTGTTGTACTATTTTAAGGAATTTTTTTATTTCATTAAGTGTAAGTGTGCTTGAATTAAAATTTACATATAAAAAGTTCAATAAAAGCTTAGTAAGCATTCTGCTAATCATCATGCATTGAATGAGAGTAATTTAAGCCCTTATTGTCCTCGATTATTAAAATTATTCTTGTTTTTATTGACATTCATTTTTTAGTTATTCAAAATAAAATGTTATAAGGTAGTTGCTTATAACGTAATACAATGTGGAACAGTCTATAACAACAGTCGATATAAAAAAGACAGTGTGTAATAATACGTATTTTATTGGCTGGGATTCACAAAGGAATCCGATAACTGGTTGCTGTCATGAGTACTTTGTGAATAAGATAAGCCAAGAGGTTGTTAATTTGCTAGATGGCGCACAAACGGAATAAAGTTTATAAGGGAAGAAAACTAATGCAAGATTTGAACTGACAAAACTTTATTGATACCCAGAGTTTATTTCACAATTTCGATATTTCTTCCTATTGTGGGTGTTTTTTATCTTTTGGAAAAAAAGAATAGTTTGAACCTGGCGTGTATCCATCTACGGAAAGTATGTAAAATACTTTGGATTATGTTCATCAGGTCCCTCAGAACTTGTGATTGCCTTGGTGACAGATGCCACCAAGTACGAACACTACTATTACTGCAGTTACAGCCGTAATGCTACAAATGCAAAATAGCAGACAATATATAGATAAAAGTTTTACTAAAGTGCTATTTAAATAAAAAAATTCAATGTTGACATCATTCTGTTATTATATCAAACCAAATTTAATATTAAAATGCTAACTTGCAATTCAAAATAACAAAATAAAATGTTATAAAACGCTTTTTCAACCTTTTTAAAGCGTTTTTGTTGTTAACTGTATTAAAACAAAACTATAGATAAATTGCTTAGAACAAAAAAGTGTGTTTTGAGAAGTTCTCTAATTTGTACGGTAATCATTTTATCCAAAAATATGATCTACAAAAATTAGATAATGTAAAATGATCTTTTGCCAATTTCAAACGATTTAAGAAAGCATTTTACGGGGAAACATACTTTACAAAAAATGTACAAACATACATACAAAAAAGTTGTTTTTCAACGAAATCTACGACTCTGTTTTTCAATGTGAACATGTATAACGTACGGAAAAGAAGTTATCACAAAAAAAAAAAAAAAAAAAAAAATACGTTTTTTTGTCCCTGAGCGCTGCACTTAAAATACAAAAATACGTATGAAAATGTCACAGATACGCCATGTGACCAACTCAAATCACCCTCATATACTAGGTTTAAAACTTATTTTATTTTTAAAACAAACTATTTGTTGATAGTTACACTTTTTGCTCTGACAAAACTATAAAGTACTTCCATATATTGGTCATGCCTAAAAATAAAAGAAGCTTTATGCTACTAAATAGGACTACGATAGCTTTACTAATTAGCTAGTGAAACATGATATGTATTGTGAATTAACTTAAGAACTCTGTTCAACAAATAAGAAAAAAAAAAAAAAAAAAAAACTACAAAGGAAGCAACATACTTACTTAGAAATTTCAAACTTTGCACTGTTATCCGGATTGATGAGTGCCATTTGGTACGTAACATCAGCATTGTCCCCAAAATCCTCGTCAGTAGCCTCAAGTTTTCCAAATTCTAATTTTGTGTAGACCCCTTCAAGAACATCAAATGAATACGAAGACTTTTTGAAAATAGGTGCATGGTCGTTTACGTCAAAAATATGTAATCGTATTGTTATATTATCCATTAATCCATCGTTGTCTCTAGCAATAATTTCAACAGTAACATCAGTTTCACCGGGTAATGCACCAGCTACGGATACCTCACCGGTTTTGGAGTCCATAACGAAATAGTGCTTCACCATTCCTCTGGACTTAAATTTACTTTTTAGAGAGCTGAAGTCTTCCATTTCTGATAAGATATTATATGTTACTTCAGAATTTTTTCCCTCATCAGGATCTCGAGCAACAAGCCGAATAATAGGAACACCTATCGTTACATTTTCTGGAATGTAGAGAAGTGGTGATCGATGATCGTTCCTTTCTAAAGCAGCTTTGCTACTATTACTCTTCATACTCGACTTATGAATATTGTCTTTTGTAACTCTGATTCCTCGATCTGGTAGGATAATCATCTGTGCAAAATTTGGTGCATTATCATTTTCGTCTTCTACTTGAATTGTAAGTGAGGCGTTTGACGATTTTTGAGCTGTAAAAGAAATCTTTTCGTCATATATTTTTCAAAAGAATGACTCGTGATTCTTTCATACAAGCAAGTTAAAAAATATTAGTTAATTTTTACGTTCTCATCAAATCAATATAATAAATAGATAATACTTGTATTACAGTTTACGTATAAGAAGTGTATTCAAAAATCAACGGAAATTTAAAAATTTTGTGGATTACATTAATGTTATTGGCATAATTTTTAAAATGGGATTTGTTGTAGGGATAAATGACCTAATTACTGCGAATTGAAGTTTTTAACTGTGAAAAATTATTTATTCTTCCATGTTTTTCGATGTAAATTAAAGTAGTCTTATTTTATCATCATCCGCAGCGATTACAACAAATAAAGTTTTTTCTTATGTTACTTTTTTCCCTTAATTACTTAAGTGTTAATATAACTTGCTTGTATTACTGCCAACGGTTTTACAATTAGTACCAGTTACTACGCTTCCAATTACTGTACGGGTATCTCACATAACGTTTTCATGTTGAAGCTCAGAACAACTTACTGCACACTATTTACTGCGAACGCCTACGAAGTTTTATTTTTATTTTTATGTTTTATAAGTTAGATTTATTAAAAATCTCTTGGTTGAACAATTATGTATTTTGTGATGTAAAATATGTCTCTGAATTGAACGTTATCAATATCCAAGCGTGTCACTATGTATAATCATACGAGTTTTCTAGTTTTTTTTTAAATTTTGTATTATTGAAGAGTTCTCAGTAATTCAAGCCTGTGCAGTAAATGATTCATGTACCTCTTGTAGTGTATTATTTAATAAACTTAACTTAATTTAATGAACTTAAGTATTAAAAGTTGTGTGAGTGAGTACATAATTCCTTATTTATAATTTATATTAAACTTGTCTGAATCTAAAGATTCGAAAATATTTACTTACTCCCATCTTGAGCAACTATTTGAAGATTGTAGGCAGGCCTTTCTTCACGATCAAGCAAATCTGTTGAATTTCCTATGTAAAATATCCTAGCCGTCATCTGATTTATCTCAAAAAAATTACTGCCAATTCCCTCCAATGTCAGCAAAAAATTAGCATGTTCATCTAGATCTCGAACAGATATGTGATTCAGCATAATAACTTCAGTCCCTGTACGACTGTTCTCTAATATTCTACCTTCGTAAGCACTTGAAGAAAATATAGGAGCGTTATCATCTTCGTCATCAACTATGACTGTTACCTAAATTAAATTAATTATTTTATGTAGTTTTTTTTCAATTTCTTGCATCAAGTACAGTATCCTCAAAAAATAATTTTTACCTATGTCAATACCATTATGTTTTATTCGAAGTAGTATTATTCAAGCATTAATTGTATGTATGAAAAACATTTTCTTAAGATCTATATACGTTAAAATATTGCCTCCACAATAAACAGATATGTTGCTATGTTTATCTTAAATAATTAGGCAAATAATTAAGGATTTGTTACAAAGTAAAGTAACGTTGAATTTTAGAGATTGAGCAACAAAGGCATGAAAATTTCGTAGTCTTATAAAAAAAAATAATAATAAAAAAAAATAAAATAAAGATGATATTGTTTAAAAAAAAGGATTTTTAGAAACAATTACTTTTAGGACACAAGTAAGTAAGTCCAAAGTTTACATTGATACTTACTGTGCATTATATGTACAAAATTTTTAAAAAACCATTTCTAATCTACGAGCACAAAGATTTTTCATATTTTTAATCAGAGTAAGAGTTCTTTGATGTAGCAACAAACTTAACTATTTTATGTTGAGCTCACTACTTTTGAAATCTTTTACTTTTATGAATACTTTTAAATAGATATCATTAAAAATATTATAAGTCTTTAAAAAGGCACTTGATATTGTCATGGTTTCTGTCATTAAAATAACTACTGTATCACATACCACTGTATTAGGTTATTTTTGTAGTCTTGATATTTTATCTATAGATACCAAACGCATCAAACTTGCCTAACCTATCAATTTAATATGACGTTAGTTTTTTTTATGAACATTTAATTTCTTTTTTAAACAGCTGGGATTGCATAGGAACGTTCTCCGGTAAAAACAGTTATTGAAAAAATCTGCACACACCGGGAATCCATCCCACGATCCTTTAAACAGCGCTGTATCGGCATCAAGCAAGCTTACTACTGAACCAAAGCCACTCTTTAATTTGATGGGTCGTTATTGTTTATCAAAATATTCCTGACTCTAACATTTGCACTGTGAAACCTTGAACTTGATAATAACGTCGCTTCGTCAATTAAATTAAAAACAACGTTTCTTTTAAGACTATTTGGATAACCTGAAAAGTTATTTCAAATTTGTCCAGATAAAGTAAGATTTTCAAACCAGTCAAAGTTAAAGTTGTTAGAGGTTTTAATTATTATTGAATCTGAAAACTTGATTCGTTTGTCAATGTCGATTTCATAAATAAACTGTAATTGAGGGTGATATGAATAATAAAGTTTAAAACTTTGCCAATGTGATCTTCTTTAATAAAGAGTATTATATTTTCCACGTAATAAAAATAATAGTATCAACGAATATTGTTTATTTTTTCAAATGTAGAGATAATAACATTCCAGGTCTATTACGAGGTCTGAGAATATAGAAAATTTTAGACGCAAAAAACATGTTTTTGCTATTTTTTCATTTTTTGGGGGGCTCTTGCTGAAAAAATTCTCTGTCAATTTGTTACCATGCATTAGAACTACTTCTCTTTTTTTCAAGCTAGTCAGAATCTTCTTGGCTGAAAAACTAATTCTACCATACTAGAAGAAAAATGGGGGATCCCATAGGAGCGTTGAAAATTTGTTGGTAAAACTTATTGTCAAATATAAAAAAAAGTGTTACTGTTTAAAAACCTTATTCATTTATAATTTTGACTAAAAGCATCTTTACATTTATTAATTATAGGTGAACTTCTTTGGTCAATACTCGTTAATATTAATTCTAATGAAATATTGGTGAACAACGACGCAACGTCTAGCGATATTAATTTGTGATCAGTTAGAAGTTGTACATCTCGTATTTTTTAAAAAGTTAAAACTATTATTTACGAGTTATTTCAGAACACTAATAGCACTTTTGAGTTCGTTATAGATTGTTTTTGCAAGAAAATGTGTAGGTCTATTTCTAAAGGTAACAATGAGACTCAAGGGAGTATTGACTTAATGAATTTTCAGCAATCCGTAACATTCAGAAAAAGTAGTGTCCGTGAGAGACAAAGCGTTACTATGAAAACTTCTGGATGAGGCTGGCACTAATGGCCAATAAAACGTTGTAACAATAATAAATAGCAAACATTGCCAATTGGCTCTCAACGGCTTAATTATTACGGAAGTTCTCTAAGATATACTATATGTGAATTTTAACTGAACATTATGTATTTTTAATAGTTATATACAAAGATAAAGAATAAAAAGAAATAGCAATGTCAATACTAATGTAAAGGTTTTTTAAAAAATACTAACTTTTATATGTTTCAGTCAAAAAAAGGAACGTAATTTCGACAGAAAATAAATGTCTATATTATTTAAATGAAAGCTTGACGGAAATTACGAGGATGTAATCGAAGTGCCTTAGTAACAGTCGCATGTACACACAAAGGTAGTTATCTAAAAAGTATGATAATACTTTTTAAAACTCAAGGTATGTTACTTTTAGATTGGCACACAAAAAATTTTAAATAAAAAAATTTAATTTGGCAACATTGCAAAATGGTATTACAATAAGGATCAAAATTGAATAATGATTCCAACAAATCATGTATACTAACTTCTGAATAATTACAAATACGTCTAGGGTGGATATCAAGTAAAATAATTAAATCACTTAAAAATAAATTCGGTTACGATGAAAACTAATAATATAAATTATTCTGATTTTTAAAGAAATTGGTGTCCGGAACGTACATGGAGACGAATATATTGTTATATGTATCCATACTTTAAAATTAAAAAAAAATACTACAGCATAAATACCAATATTCTAATTATTTCTTAAATAGGGCAGCGTTTCATGTTTTCACAACAATACTGATTAACAATGACCTCTACGGTTTTTATTATTTTATTATAATATAAAATACTATTTAATACATTTATATTGTGTCACTTATACATTTAAGTATTTTTAAATTATTATTTAGAATGATCTACATAATAACAACAAAAACAAATCAATGCACCCGTCTACTTGCCTCATGGGCGGTATGGAAAAATAAATAAGATGAAAATAAATAAAGATTTGCCTTTTTTTTTAAGAATGAGGGAGGGTGATGAGCTGCTTATTAAAAATAAAAAGTGTGAGGTGTGCGGATAGCAGATGTAAAGGTGAGGGACCAAACCAAAATATTTTTGATTTGCTAACCAAAAGTAAGAAAATCTTGTTTGAGAAAAAGGCTGAGGAGGGCGAGAGAAGGTAAAATAAATAAAGATAATTTTGTCTTTTTTGGGAGAGGGTGAGGGGGAAACAAAAATTATGAGGAAGTGAGGAGACTAACCAAAATTCTATTAGATTAATTTTACAAAGAAATAAAAGGAATTATGTATTATTTTGAGGGGGGCCGAAAATGGGAGGGTAAGTGGACGATATAAAAGTGTTAAAGGAGCCAAGAAGTAGAGAAGCAGTGAGGGGGCCAAGTGAGATGAGCGAGGGTAAAGGAGAAGTATGCATAGCTATTTCTCAATAACTATATACTACTGGAGGATACATAAATGAGTGATTCCATTTAAAAAATGCTATCGTGACAGAAAAAAAAAAATTTTATTTAAAGGCACAGTCACGGGGCAAAACTTGTCTTATTCTCTATACTCTCTAAAACATCAGAAAAATCATTTTCTTGAAAAAAATTAGAGGTTATTTTTTTAAAGTAATACTTCTATACGTAAGTTCTGCCCTACAAAATTAATCAACGATTTCAGATTGGTGACCTTGAGAAAAAGTGTAACGGAAGTGGATTTTGCTTGATTCTCCCTTTATGTCCCACCCCTCTTGACGTACTTTCAGTCCCCCTACACCACACAACGCCACCAGACCACACAACATCCTGCTTTGCAAAAATGCAAAAATACTTCAGTACACATATTGAATTTTACTTCTTTTTTCTTTTAACCAATTCTAAAAAAAAAAAAAAAAAAAAAAAAAAAAAGTAATTAAAGAGATTTGAACTCTCAATTTCTTGCACACAGGGCAAGGACTTTTTTTTGGAAAATAGTTTTTATTCAGAGTTTTACATAATTATTTAAATGGCGTAAAAAAAACATTTGAAAAACGCCCATCTTTACCTTTGCACGCCAAAAGGTGTACATTTTATACAGAATGGCTTATTATGCTCTCGCTGTAATCAACTTTTATTATTATTCGGGTTTACATTTCTTTTGTTTTGCTTGGTCGCGGCTAAGGTTGTACGTAATATTATTGCTTTGCTAGAAAAGTATAAAAACTAGCGATGCTTATTTCGCTTCATTTTGTACATGGAGGTCTTGTAACTAAGTAACAAGCAAGTAAGAGAAATAACAACAGTAGAGGCCAAGGACTTTACGCACTCTTCTATGACCAGGTAATAGAACCGTGATTACTAAATTTTGTCGTACAGTTCGAGACTTATTTTCAATACAAATTTTTATTTACTATGTATTCATTCATTTGGTTTTATTTATCATTAAAAAAATAAGTCATTTAATAAAATTAATTTTTTCAGTACATGTTTCATTCAAACATTTAGAAATAAGTGTAATACATATTAGCAAAGCAGCTTTTATATCGTACTAATATATAAAGCAAAGTCACTAAAACCGTTGTAATCGCTAACCGCGAAAACTACTTAAGCGATTTTGCTGAAATTTTGCACACTGATTCGTGATACTTCCTAGATGGTTTTAGTATAGTTTTTATCTTAAAAATTTAATAACAATAGCAATAAATGAGCTCAAATTTTTGCAAAAAAAATTAAAATATCTTCTCATCTAAAAAAACAAAAATCGTCATT
Source organism: Copidosoma floridanum (assembly GCF_036245765.1). Lineage (NCBI taxonomy): Eukaryota > Metazoa > Arthropoda > Insecta > Hymenoptera > Encyrtidae > Copidosoma > Copidosoma floridanum. The sequence goes on along the minus strand of NW_028321898.1, from coordinate 14,896,816 downwards.
ACCTTTCGATTTTAAGCTTTTTGAGTCGTAATAGAATGAATCAAGAAAGGCGCAAAAGAAAATCTACAGTTTTGACAGATACACTAGAAAAAAAGTCGTAAGGAAGAAATATAAAGAAAAATTGGCAAAAAAAAACAGAAAAAAATGAGTCAACATTAAAAGAAAAGGGGAAAGATAAAGTTAAGGTCAAATCAATAAAAAAAGATCAGATAGAAAAAGTCAGAAAAGTAATTTTAAGTCCCGATTCACAACCAAAAACTATCGAATGGTATTGTAGTATTGTATGTGGTAAAGTCTATAACAAGTCTCGTTAAGACTAGGTATAATGTATTTTATATAAGAAGTGGGAGCATGTAAAATGGGTTATGGGTGTTGTTGTGTCATACCTATGTACTAATTGTTACTCTGAAGAAGACTAGATTTAGTAATTAAATAATCTTACTATTATATAAAAAGACAGTGTTTGTATGTATGCTCGCAAAATTTTAAAAACAAACTGAACCAATCAATCCCAAATTTTGACAGAAATTCAATTACAAGTTCTAATGTATCATGGGCTATTAAAATTTGCGATGACTTTCATAAGAATGTTTTTATGCTATTTATAAAAACTAACTGCAAATTAGCTCTGAAAGGGAGTTTTAACTTTTGACCACTAGACGGCGAGTGGTTACGTTTTTAATGTCACTTTACATTAACTAAGCTGCTCTCGAAATCAATTTTATGGAGTTACTACAATAAGTAAAAGTTCGAAGTAGGCTTCAGTAAAATGTGACATGCACGTAGTCGATGTGAAGTGATAACACATCTCTTGAAATTTTATGTCATCAAAATGCCAAAATCGAGATAGTCTTGCAAGACAACTGCCGCAAGATCAGTGGCATCTAGATGACTAAACAAAAGTTTAGATGATAGTTTAACTTGAAATTTTGAAATGAGAACAGCAGGGGTCTGATCAGGGCTTTCGATATCTTGCAAAAGTAAGCATTTTTCTCGATAATCCCTACAAAATAACCAAAAATAACGATAATACCCATACGCAGTTTAGGGATTATCGACAAAAATGCTTACTTTTGCGAGATATTGAATGTCCCGATCAGACCCCCAGCTGTTAATAGACGTGCTAGGGAGATTTCCCCTGTTCGAGAAATGCGTCCGTTACAGCAACGAATACGGTCCTTTTCTTGAAGACATCGTCAATCATCAGTGAAAATCAACGGCCCTTCAGGGTCAACAGTAATTTTAAGGCGTAAGAAACGCACAGTACTATTCAGCATGATTATATTTTTTTCACTTTTTACAGCTTATTATTTGACAAAATAAACTGCTTGAATTCCAAACAACTATGTTTTCAATACGAAGATTTTTGTCCTGAGAAGTGTTAAAAATAGATGTAAAATTTTTAACTGAAAACGTTTTACATTATATGTCAACTCACTATGGTGTTCCATTCAATGAGTCTTGGGCAAAGCCGAGACGAGGGGGCTGCTTGTACTTAATAAAGCTTTATTTTCTGTCAGAATTGTCTTTAATTCGATTGTTACAACTTAAACCACAGCTGTTACAACTAATGACGAGGCAAGTTGTACCAACTGTTTTTTTTTTTTTTTTTCGGAAAAATATCTTGTTTGATGTACTTACTGAAAATTTTGATCGGGTTTTTTTTTGTATGTAATAGTAGAATAGTTAATCTATCGATCAGCATTTTTTGGATGAAAAAAAAAAAGATAATTAGAAGTACTGTTATTGGTAAAAATTGTTACAACATGCCCCCTCCTTCCCTAAATGTTTTTTTGGAGAGTTTAAGGAGACGAGATTGCTTATTGATGCAACTTTTGATGCAGTACCTCATTTAAAAGTGTACTATTACAAAGTGAAATTTTCAACGATAATGGCTGATAGTAATGATACGGTATGTAATCCCACATTCGTTTAAGGTGGCTAGGGTGGTTTTTATCGGCATGATCAAAACCTCTGAAATTCTAGAATTATGTAAATAAAGTGTGCCAAATGCATTTGCGATAAGAAAATATTGGGGTCAACGACTTAAGGTGGCTCATCACATTTTTGAAAGTCGAGCCATTGCACCCAAATTGAAATTTATGTTAAAATATGACTAAACGGATGTACAGTTAAAATTTTAGGGCATGTTGCCGGCCAAAATCGAAAAATAATCATATTGAAAGTTTGAAATTTTAGCATTGGTCTTATGGAGCAGTCTGATTTTTTCACCGAAAGTGTTAGATTTCGTAGGCTAAAAGTCGGGCCACAGTCTCCAGAAACTGAGAGCAAGTAGTTTAAATAATCTTCTTTCTAACAAAATCGCGAAAGTCCAAGATTACCGGTAAAAACAAAAAGATATAAAGTCTTGAAAGTTCTAACCGCAGGATAACCTCAATTTTGATTCTTGGCGCTAGCCCGGGAGATTCAAATGTCATATATAAGAATGTGGGCAAAAAAATTGTAAAAATATTGTTTACATCTAAAACTGGAATGTCATGCTTGGTTTTGAACGCATATTATTGCAAAAACTTTGTGTAAAAATATTAAATAACAATAATTTAAATAAATAGGTTGAATAAAAAATAGTTGAATATAAAACTTTTATATTAATTGTTCATTTGATGACAACATAGCAATAACGCCATAAATAATATAAATTCCAATCAAATAAAATATCCTTTACTTTTCATTACAAACAAATATTTGGCTTATTTTGTCTAATACTTTTGTGTTAGTAGTCACCCGTGGCTTTTCTCCAACATTCTCGCTTACAAAAAGCCTTAGTCCTTTTTCTCCACTTTTCGTAAATACTTCATTTAAAATAGATTTATTTACTCGCGCCTTAGCCATTTTCAGCATCATCCCATTCGAAATATTATTTTTGTACTCTAGTAAAGACGCTTTATTCAAAGAAACAGCTGCTTCTTCGTTTTTCTGTTTCAAAATATAAGAAATACTTTGAGACTTTTCCCTTATAATATCATCACTTATTCCTAATTTAACTAACAAATTGCTGAGAACTCGCACATCTTCCACAGCGTTATGAAGTGATTCTGTGTTTTCTGTTTGTAAAAAATTTTTCCTCTCGTTCGCCTGATATTGTAATTAGCATTCATTTTTTACAAGCATTAATTTAATATTTACTGGTAAAAAAATACACACAAAACAAGTATAAGAAAGTTGACAGGTGCTGGAGCTGAGGCACACGCGCGAGTTCGTCTGCTTGGATAGGGACGTACGCAGCTTTTTCGATACCCTATCAATAGTAACTTTTTTCAATTACGGAATTTTTTCGCATTTTTTTGCTCATAAATCATGAATAAGACATGGCACAAACCACTAACTGTCTTTTTATTGGTTTATATTCAGTAAATTTATAATTTATAGAAAAGCCCCCCCGGTGCCCCTGCTTGATACGGCACCATCGTGATGAGCCACCTTAATTTTTTCTTACATCGATACTGAAAATTAACCAATTTAACACCTACTCTTATACACAATAGTCACAAAATTGACTATATCTTTGAAAATCTTTGATTAATCTTCAAAATTTTTAAATAGTACTTGTAAATTTTCTTACAAAGAATCTACTAAATTCTTAAAACCATAGAGTCAACGACTTAACTTAAAAGAAAATCAGAAGAAAAGTGTGAAACATTCATTTGGCTTGCCTGGCAACATCTCCCAATTTTTACAATTATAATGTCACGGTACTTTTCTGGAAATTTCTTGATCATGTACTTTGATTTTATCGAAATAACTATATTTATTGAAAAATTTACCGTCGGAAAGCATTGATTTTTTAGGGGCTTTTATGGCACACTACTCCCTATGGTACGAATCGCCCAAGCCACCTTTAACTCAATATAGTCCGGGAGCCAGGGTACTTTTCGTAGCCGATGGAGGTCTATGGTTGCACCAAAGTTTTTTTTATGTATTTTGATGCACTGAATCCGATTTTCGAAGGTGCTTGGCTGTAAAGTTGGCCGATTAATTGTTATAAACATTTTTTATAAACAAATAAGAAATTTTCATTTTTTTGACATAAAAAAATTTTTTTTAGATTCTTTGGCCAATTTTAAGACAAAAAGTATTCTTGTCATTTTTTCGTAAAACCCTTCGTTTACGAGTAAAAAATTCACGAAGTTTCGAAAAACAGGGTTTTTCACGAAATTCGACCATACGTTGCACATTTATTAATGCATATTTTTTAATCCAACACGGCTTAAAACTTTCGTATAATATAGTACTACAATAATATGGAATGAGCAATGTATGATTTGAATTGGATTTTTATCTAGCAATGCCTCATCGTTAGGTCTATTGCGTGCTTACGCGGTAAGTATGTACTGGAGACCACGCATGAGAGTTCATTATGTTTATTTATAAAGAGCTGCATTTAAACTTTCTTCCGATATTTTCACTCCTTATTTAAATGTCTAAGGATGCACATCATAAAAATTGTTAGGTAGCATATTGTTAAACAATTTGTTTAAACAAAATTTTTTTTTTATTTTTGAAAAAAATTTTTTTTTATTTATCTATCATGTTTTTAGCAACAAGAATCTAATAAATGCATAAATAATTCCCAATAACCCAAATATCTGCGTTATCTACAATTTGTACATTTTACAACATGAAGCATTTAGGTGACATATTAACTTAAATTAACTGAATTCTTAGTCTCAGTTTATCATTTGCATTGCATAAACTTGTTTTACTACTTACCCTTTTTCCTTTTTACAGTAGAATATCGGAAGAAAGTTTAAATGCAGCTCTTTATAAATAAACATAATGAACTCTCATGCGTGGTCTCCAGTACATACTTACCGCGTAAGCGCGCAATAGACCTAACGATGAGGCATTGCTAGATAAAAATCCAATTCAAATCATACATTGCTCATTCCATATTATTGTAGTACTATATTATACGAAAGTTTTAAGCCGTGTTGGATTAAAAAATATGCATTAATAAATGTGCAACGTATGGTCGAATTTCGTGAAAAACCCTGTTTTTCGAAACTTCGTGAATTTTTTACTCGTAAACGAAGGGTTTTACGAAAAAATGACAAGAATACTTTTTGTCTTAAAATTGGCCAAAGAATCTAAAAAAAATTTTTTTATGTCAAAAAAATGAAAATTTCTTATTTGTTTATAAAAAATGTTTATAACAATTAATCGGCCAACTTTACAGCCAAGCACCTTCGAAAATCGAATTCAGTGCATCAAAATACATAAAAAAAACTTTGGTGCAACCATAGACCTCCATCGGCTACGAAAAGTACCCTGGCTCCCGGACTAATACTAATTTCTCAATTTTACGTTTTTTTAAGAATTCCAAGAATAATTTTATTGCTTTCGAAAGAGTAATTAATCCAGTCTCCCTTTTACAAAATAATATTTAGAAGAATTTCTCTCTTTAAAATAGGAAGTTTTCATGATTAAGCTGTCAAACAAGTAAATTTTTGATGTTTATGTCGTGACAAAAGTTAAGCGTAAGTTCATTATTTATAGAAGAAAAAAAAGCAATGTTATTCATTAGGTTTGTATTTTTGAAAAAAATATTAAATTTGGTCTCGTTGCCTCTTAAAAGAGGAAAATTAACGTCATAGCTCGTTTTAAAGGAGTAATATCTGTTCAGTACTCTGTAATGAGATTTATTTTGAGTTTTAATTTTAATTACATTTTTTCCCAAGTAATGGAATATAGTATTAATTGCAATTAATTTTTTTTTTGCAACTCTTTTGAGATTATTCTAGTAAGAAGTAAAAAAAACCAAATCCTTTAATGCATAAATTTATAAAAATTATAATATCTCGTACATTACTGCCTATCACTGCATAGAGGAAGGATTGCAATACATTGATGCTCAGTGACTGCAACTGTATTCCACGGACATTCAGCTTGCAAAATTTTTTTGCGTATTATTCGAGCTAATAGCTCATACAAATAAGTACACAAGTTTTTGGGAACGGCGTTGGCTCAGCGGTAAGCGTGATTGTTACTGATACAAAGCTAGAAGGGTCGTGGGTTCGATTACCGGTAAATGCAGATTTTTTCAAAAACTGTTTTCATCGAAAAAAGTTCTTATGTAACCCTGGCTGTTTCGAGGCGGTTTTTTCCGTGGAATTTTCCTTCAGAGTAATTCCAGGGTTTTTTCCTTGCCTCACAGGTCTTCGGGCCTGGGTGAATGCCAAACAGTGTTATGGCTATAAGTAGGGGTTAGCAGATCCGATCCACCAAGCAGGGATCGCCGGCCTTACCGGCAAGGAGTGGTCCCTGAAATATAAAGCTTCTCCGGGGATGCTAATTAGCCTGGATCCGATGCTTCGGTAGAGAGCACCGGCTTAACCAGCAAGTAGTGGATGGCCTGAAATATGGAGTCCTCTGCAGGGAAAGCTACAAATTAACGAGTTGTCCCAATGCACCGTTGATGCAGAGAGTGTCAACTTAACTGGCAAGGTGTTTCACCGGAGATGTCTGCACTGTGCCCATGGATTATAGGTATAACAGTGAAAGGTTTGGAAAATGGGTGCGGCAATACACCCCCACACATAGGTGGTGAGTAGGTGGCCCCAGGTGACTTGGATTAAGAGCTGTCGTGGTAAACGGGAAAAAAAAAAAAAAATTACTCAAGTTTTGTGTCAACAAATTACCTTTCTGGTCTAATAATCATGTCGAAGTGTACCATGGGCGGCTTATCTAAATGAGGGGAATATGGAGAAACGTCAGTGAATTCTTGTCAGGGCCACTAGAAGTAAATATATAAGGACTTATAAAATGGCAGGAGTCTTCTAAATACGAAGTCAATTAACAGGAAATAGTGCTAGTATGGAAAAAATTTACAAGCAATTGAATAACCGTTGCAAAATTTATTGATAATGTGTCACACTTTCTCGAATATGCTAAGTTTTTTCTTGAAGCTGGGTTAAAAAACCATCTCCATGTATTTGTAACTTTCCCTTTATCTAAGAAAAATTTTTTTTGATTTAAAACCTTAAAAGAAATAAACAACTCGATAGACTAACAGCATAAGCGATGCACAGATTAATGTTATGTTCTTAAAAATCGTAGAAAGCTCGCAAAGTAACACAATTTCTGAGTACTACTCATGTGATAAAAGAAATCTACGGTTTTAGAATAAAAAAAGCATCAGAAATTGTTTACAACAGTGACTTAATAATGAAATTGGTAGTTAAAACTTATATTATAAATACTATTCTATATATAGTCAAACAATTCTTGATACCAGTGAAGAGCATATCGGCTACGTGTTTAAACAAGCAGAAGAGTGGGTGCTTACAGTATATTGAAAGGGAGAAGATTCACCAATTTAACAATCAACATAACATGTCTTTCAGTTATACTATTTAAATTTTTTCAAACTGCTAAGAAAATTTTTTAGCGATGATATACTTTTATATTCGTAGCACAGTAAATGGAAAAAAAACATTACATTTTCTGAATTGAAGTTGTAAACAAATAATGCAACTTTTTTCTCGATATGCTGTAACATTATTTAAACTTTTAATTTATTCCACGCCCTCTTATGGTGTAGTGGCACATTACTTAAGCTATAAGAATACGCTTTGATTTCCAAATGCTAACTTTTTACCTACTTTCTAGGCAAAAAATTTTAGTCAGCCATGAGATAAAAATTTATTTTGTCAATTGTTAACAGAAATTTATTCTTCATTTTTAATCGTCTATTTAAATTATTTTACTTTATTTTTACAAGCGAAATACTACAATTCGTAAGTATTATCACTATCAATGAAAAATATTCCCCAGTGGACATTTTAATCATATCATGCCGTCAACGTAATAGTATCTACAGACTTATTAGGTATTAGGCTGAACGAAGCAGATCATATATTTCTGAACCAATGTATGAAATGCTTGACCCTGGTAAATAAAAAATGCAAAAATGCAGGTGAAATTTGACAATCATTTTTGTTCTTTGAATACCTTCCATCTTTTTCCGCCCATCGCCTTTATCGTTTTTATACATGCAGGAGTAAACGAGTTATTTTGACCTCTTCTATGCAATGTACGTGAGATTGAGCCTCTGTTGGTAATTATACATTGTAAGGCTGCATATACATTGGGTCTTAAACTTATTAGGACTATCTGTAAGCCTATGTGAGTGCTAGTAAGAGAAAGTACATTTTTGCTTCTGTATTTCAATTTGTTACTGACAAAAGCTGAGGGCTCGAGATTCGAATTCGAAATCGATTTTACTATCCCTTTAATACCTATGGATTATTCCTAAATATTTGTGATGAAATATTTTATCCCGAATGTTAATTGATGATTTTTACATTTTTATATTAATATTGAATTTACAAAAATTAAAAACTTTTTCAGACTAACAATCTTATTTTTGGGTGACAACATTTTAAATTATAAATCATAATAAATAAAACTGGCGGAAATGATAAAAGAACAAAAGCACTTTGATAAAAAAGAGATTTTGAGTTAAAATTATTGATGTCTGCAGAGCAATTTTTGAAAATAAAACAAGAAGAAACTACAAATAGAAAACAATGTCTCCATTCAACAGAAACGGAAATATAGAGCTCGTCAAAAAGCATTAGCGCTGTCAACATAACGTTCAATTTCACAACTTATTACATCTTCTGATCGATCTCGACTCTTTAGCGCTAAAAAAATAGCTGAAAGACAAGAAAGCATGGAAGCTTATCGTCCCCCACTTGCTGTTTTATCTTATGATTTTTTACCTTCACATACATCTACAGAACAATTTTTGTATTATTTTATACATAAAAAAATTTAATAGTTTTAACAATTATAATGTATTCCTATCTATAAATAAGAAAATTAAAATAATTAATACAAAACTATAAAATTCCAATTTGTAATTTAAAAAAAAAAAAAAACCAAGTTTCATAACTTAATAACTGACTAGTTCGAAGTTTAAACTCTGCTAAGGGTACCGAGACGCACAACTGGTTCTTTTCTTAAACATTTGTTTTATGACTATAAAAATGTCTTTGTAAGTGATAATTTTTTATAAAATAAGAATCATTTTTAAGATACTGTTGTAGATGCATATTCCAATTATTTTGTCGAATTTTTTGTAAAATAATTCATTACCCATTCATTGAACATTTGATTTTTGTAGTAATTTAAGGCAATTTCAACCCCGCTCCCAACTTTCTTGAGTCCCACTACTATTTCCTTCATTTGAGGTAAGGGTTAGGTAAGCCTTCTCCTACCCCTATCACAGTCTTCCTACTACTTCCCACAGTCTCATGGTTACAGTAAAATGCATTGTATTTATAATAAAATCATTTCAATAATTTATACAAATATTTTTTATGTGGACACATTAAGACTTACAGTATTTTAACAGGCATTAAATGATGTACTTCAAATAAATTATATTTGTTAGTGCAAGTCAAATGGTTTATGCGCATTTCATGTTGTATGTGTTGCTTTATGTGATTCTATTAAAAATTAACAACATTATTATTTAGTACAAAGTTTAGTGAGACAAGTAGTATTCTTCATTTAAGTGATTGAAGAATTATAAAAACACCTAGTTATAATAATATTGAATTTTACCTTGATGATCATCTAGTTTTAACAGTAACGATAAAACTATTTTTTTTAATTAATCGTACATTGGCTTCTGATTTGAAAATTTGATGGAAAGGGCAGAAAATCAACAGATAAAATTATTAATTTGTTACTAAATAGTTTTTAAGTATGAGACCAATCTCTCAATGTAGAATCAAAAATTTTTAAAGCTTTTTTGTATCATTGATAATTTGTCCCAAACAATATCAGTCTTGCGTTTTTTTAAAAAAAAGTTTTTAATTATACATTTTGGTAGGTTTCAGTGACTTTATACAGTGAGGTGGTGTCATGTGTTAAAAGAGTACTGAATACTCTACAACTTAGTTTTGATGGAGATCAGATTAATCTGTCTTTAAATCATTTAGACAGCCGTTTATTTGGAGACATGTACGTAATATTGTATTTTTTATGGTTGGTCAGTCGGTCTTTGTTTCTTATAGTACGTTTATAAAAAGTTTTTCTTGTCTACGATACTGAACATTCTTATAAATAATATATGTTTATATATATATATATATATATATATATATATACTGGTAGGGATTAACCATCCTGTGCGTTTTGTGCACAAACCCCCCATCAGGATAAATTTAAGGTTAAAAAAATTATTCTAATGAAAATAATGTACAAGTTGTTCGTCAAGAAAACTAGTTACAAAAAGTGCATTTATTCTTAAATGGTCACCTATAAATATGGATTAAAATAATATAAATATTCTTAAGGATATCCAATTTCAAAGAATGATTTACAACATTATTTTCAGAAAATTTTATGGTTTAGATACGTAGTTTAAAGTAACAAGTTTGTTCACTGTTATGTTTGTAGAATTGTCATCACTTATCCAATACTTGTGACTTTATATTTACATGGATACTACTATACTAATAAATGTTGTGATTTCCTTTCTAATACTAACTTGTTATAGTGCTACGTATTCTTATAAGTTTAGAAGAGCTTTGACTATCTATTTAGAACATCTCTCCATCGGTTATTAAATTTACTGATTCTCTATTCATCACGTAATATTTATTAAATGTTTATTTGCATCCATCATCAATTGTACCTCATTTTTATTTTTATTGACTAATGTGAAAGGGTAATTTTAGTTTACATGATGAAGGGAAACTTGGATGCAACTTTAAAATATATTATAAAATTTAAAAGCAAACAATGTTTTTATAATGTATATTCTGCTAACCAATAATCCTTCAAATAAAGTGCCTACGTAAAACTACAATACTGAACATAGATAAACTCAATTACATACAAGTTTCAAGACAAAGTATCAGCTGAAGTAGCTTTCTTTTTTTATCTCTGTTTATGAATATTAGACAATTTTTGATGAAACTCGTTATTATGATAGAAACTCGCAAGAGTGCAGGTGAGCTAATTTTTGTTAAAAAAAATTATCCATCAATTTTTTTAATAGGACAATTATGAGAAAAATAGTAAAAATAGCTCTGTATATTTTTTAAAAGCAAATTTTGACGAAGTTTATATAAAAAAACGTCATAATGATTAGTAAAACAGGTTTTTTGCAATTTTCGATGCGACAAAACATTTGTTAACAAAAAAAAAAAAATAATAATAATAATAATCAATGGAAAAGAGATTGAAAAGACAAAGAGAGAAAGTTGCTATGCATCCGAATCGGTCCAAAACTTTTCCACAAAAAAATGAAAATTGCCGACAGTGGCCATTTTTTGATATTTACTACAGGGCTTGTAAAGATTATAAAATTTTTTTGTTGTGGCTTAAATTGTAGGTATTCGTAATATTCCGCTATGATCAGAAATCAGTTAAAAAATTTTTTTAAGTTTTGCCACAATTTGCAAGAATGTAAATAAGATGTTTTTCGAAAATGGCGGAGAAATCTCCAAAAATGGTCCAAATAAAATTTTTAAAAATGATATGTATCTTGTAGATATTTCTCTACGACGCAATCATCAATTCAAAAACTCATTATGTTATCAATCCCTTAAAAACGCGTTGCAAAGTAGGGCAGCTTTACGGCTTCGAGTGCTGAGGTAAGCCAGCAAAGGGGAATAGACGCATGATGGGTGAAGCCACTTTGCCGAGCCACTATTTTCGTAAAATAAATTTTTACATTCTTGCAGATCGTGGAAAAATTTAGAAAATTTTTTTAACGAAATAAAAACTAGGTATTTTAAATACCTATACGGGCCTCGAAAAAAGTTTACAGGAAAGCCCTACAGTTAAATATTAAAAAATGGCCATTTTAAGCAGGTTTTTATTTGTTTTTGTAGAAAAAGTTGTGAATCAATTTGAATGCACATAAAACTTTTTTTCTTTATTTTTGCGAATACTATTTTCGTTTTTTTTTTTGGTAACAAATTTTTTTCGCTTAAAAAATCGAAAAAAATAAAGCTTCTACGGTTCGAAAAAAAAGAGCCATATATATATATGTATGTTGAACATATTCACATTGTTACGTGGAAGTAACCAAAATTTTACTTTCGAAGAAAAAGAAGTTAAAAAGGCAATAAAAACATAGCAGATGCATTTTACACCTTGGTCTGAGTTACATAAGATTGATAATATTGCAAAATCTTTAAAGTATCTCAATGTACCATGAAACTACGTTTTCAAAAATCAAATTTGAAAAAAATCTGATTTCAGAAAGAGGTCGAAATAAGATACGTAAAAACTTGATAATGAGTTAATGTTGAATCAATACTTTAGTCAGAACTTGATTTTTCAAACCATACTTAACTTAAATTACTTTTTTAAAACTTTTATTCTCTTCATAAGGGTGTCTCTGAAAGTTGAAGACTCTTTTATACTTATAACTGACATTTAACACTTAAGTTGTGGTCTGAAATTTTATCACGTGTTATCAACCAAACTAGTGGTTATGATTGGCAAATGATATTATATACACAAAATTCAGAGTGTAGTAAGAAAAAAGAATGTATAAGAACATGAATATTAATACTTACTTGAAATACTCCAACTCCACGAGGACTCTCAGCTATAGCTATAATACTATGATTTTGTTTCTTTTCTCTATCAAGACCTGTTTGTGTGTAAAGGGCTCCTGTATCAGTAATAGAAATCTCATTTATGTCCTGCTGATTGGCTATCAGGAAACGTACATTCTTAAGACTACTACTGATATTGGCTGGAACTACTCGCCCGATGAAAGCTCCCACAGCGTTTTCCATGACATGAAATATCAAAGGTGCCTTTGTTGCTTCCCTTGAGTAAAAAACATAACCAAAAACATTATTTCAAATAAAAATACAGTAGTAAAAATATTGTGTTGCTTAATAAAATATTTTTAACAATCCCAGAAAACAAAATTTTTTTTATTTGACCATGGTAGCATACAAAAGGCATTTTATATAGAAGAGATTCTATTTATACCTCTCGTACATCGTCAATTTAAAACAAGACTGTAGACAATAAATAATCTGAACTGTATAAGATCAAAGTTTCAAGTTGATCTGAGTTTCAATTTTTCTTAATGTTTTTTATGACATATACAGCATATTTTTCGATAAACGAGTTAAAACTTTGAAAGTATCTTCCTTTCGAATCATTATAATTCTAACTCTGATGTAAATTATACATCTAACTAACCTACGTAGCCAGTAATAAGAGTGACCGATTTATTTTTATATTTAGATAGTTTACGATGGTATTATCAACACTAATAAAGCCAAATAAGTAAAGATTTTTATAACCTCTTTTACACACCTGACCAAGTATACCTATTATGAAATTCGTTACAGTTGAAAAGCAATTCAAACAAAGTATCTATTACTATCAGCTGTTACAGTAGTCAGGGCGCCAGAGCATTAGTGGATGGTGGTCCTTTATAAAAATACGATATTTAGCTTAAAATTATTAAAAAAATTATGTTGCATAACACCCTAAATTGTCGACTTTAACAGAGATATACGTCATTAATTTAAGTTGCAAAATAACTTTTAAAAAGGCTTTTTTTTGTTTTTATTAAATATCTCGAAAAGTTTTAGTTTTGGAGCAAAACGTTTAATGCGAAAGTTGTTTACCTTTATGATTTTACATAAGGAATTAGAGTTTTAAAAAATTAGAAAATCTTTTCTATTGTTTAAACATGGGAGGGAACCAAAAAACGCAAAAAAATTAAAACGCATAAATAAATGTTGCAAAATTAAAAATGGAATGGAAAACGAAAGTTCCATGGACATTAGTATAGTGATTGTTGTATGCCAAGTCTGATCGCAAAATTTCGAAATGGTGGCCTATTGGACAGTCGTTAGTTAAAAACTTCAATTGTGTATAAAATGTTTCACGGGCATGGCATCAATATCGTTTTTTCTGGAATCAGTGAGAAATAAGATTACCCTTGATTCCTAAGAAACTGGACTTATTAAATAAACAAATAAAAAAGTTATTAACAAAAAACTGAAAGTACAAGGCCGCATTTTCTCCAATTTTCTACTTAGACGATAACAGTTTAGTGCAATTGATTACGCTTATCTTACTAATATATAGAGCAAAGTCGCTAAAACCGTTGTAATCGCTAACCGCGAAAACTACTGCACCGATTTTGCTGAAATTTTGCATACCGATTCTTGACACTTCCTACATGGTTTTAGTATGGTTTTTATCTTAAAAAATTTAATAACAATAGCAATAAATAAGCTCAAAGTTTTGCAAAAATACGCCAGCTTTTCGCTTTAGTTCAGTAGGATCCGCTACGTGGCGTCGACATAAAATCGAAGCTACCGGCAACAGAATGAAATAAGTGTGGTTATAATACGCCAGAGCGTCGCAGTTTTTTTTCAATCGTCGACTGGCAGTTCATCGACCTGCAATGAGAATGTAGCTGGAGTCGTGCAGCTTGGTATCCCGGTTACCCATGACGCTCTTCTCCGAAGGGACAGTGATCTAGGTCTTCACTTTCACCTGGAACCTTCAGGATTGATGAGTGCCACTAACGAAAAATTTATTTTAACCAATAACGTCTCCGGCGAAATACCAGGCGACGTGTCTAGCCAGATCACATCCTGCTCCGACACTTCAGAGTTATGTGGCCGTACCACAAACTGGCCTGGTGCCGTCAGAGAATTTTTTACTACAAATATAAGCCAGGGAAGACAGCCCTAAAGAGTACGGTGGTCGTTCTCTTAGGGGTCGTTCCAACGGCATACCTACAGAGAAGGTATTCTCCAAGCCAACTTTCCCGACTAACGATGAGCGGTGGTTATTCGGGCAACGACCTGAAGACAAGATATATTTTGATCAGCGGCGTATCTCCCTCATGTACGGTCTACGTACACAGAGACTCCAAGGGTAAGAGTCAAGCTACCCACAGCTGGCTCTCCATCATCAAGCATAATAATAAGGAATAACTAGAAATTTCATCACTGGCCTTTTTCAGGGCCAATATAAGTATTTACGTTCATTACTTAACCTTCAATCTCATCGGTTGTTTGAAGGGCCCCCTAAGTTTAAACTACCGTGCCAACAAATATATTCTTACTAGCATTACCGGAAACATTATTCGTCGACTAAAAGACTACGTAAAGCCCCGGCCACTATTGAACCAAGTCAGTCATTCACTGGCAGACGTCACGAGCAGAGTTGTTCGTCGCAAGGCTAGGAACCCCGGTGACTGACGACCCTATATTACCCCCTCGACTCTAAGCATGTAACCAAGAATCACCAATCCTCTCCAAGGTCTGCGCTGGGCGCACCTAACAGCTTGAGCCAACGAGAGCATCACGAAACAATCTCTACTAATCTCTCCACCTTAGATCATCAAAACAACTGAGCCTGCAAAAAAGGTGCTTTAGACACCAACGTCTTCGACGTTATGCCAGGAGACGTTGGGAAACAGCACTGCAACTAGCCCTAATGCTTCGGACTTTGTAATTTTTCTCCCAATCAGTCTGGGTCTTCAACAGCAGGCCAGAGAAGATCACCCTGATGTATCCAGGTAGTCACATTTACTGTCAACTTTAGTCAAGAAAGAGTTTACTTAAAAAACTCACCGGTCTTTTTTAGGGCAATCGGACGTCGAACTACCTTGCCAACAAATATATTAGAACTTAACAAAATTGACAGAAAATAGCCTTCAGGGGTCACAAAAGTCGCAAGAGGGTAAATTGGAAGGAAAACTTCAAATGTATCTAATGAATACAATTTTAGGTGTCAAGAAACTGACGCAGAAAATTTATCGAGATTGGAACAGCAGCCTCAAAATCGACAAATAAAGAATCCATTACGTGAGAGATCAGCTTTTAATTTTACCCTCACAGTAATCTCTTAAATCTTTAAAGATCTAAATTCAGGTTTTTAAATAAGAAGATAATATATTTATATTTTTGTGGCAATAAAAAATGTAGAGATTAAGCTCCAGGACCTTGTTGCTCTGGTAATAAAGTTGTGAGATAAGAGAAAAAAAATTTGTTTAAATACATATTTTTGTGAGTATTTAATCTTAATAGCCCTTTTTGTAAATTGTACAGGAGAAACTGCAAATTAACAGCCCCTTATGGCCAACGATTATTTTATGGCATAAGGAACGCCCGGTACTTTTCAGCATAATTATATTTTTTTTTATTTTTACAGCTTATTATTTGACCAAATAAGCTGTATGGATTGCGAACAAATATGTTTTTAGTAAGAAGATTTTTGTTCTGAGAAATGTCAGGAATAAATGTAAAATTTCAACTGAAAACGTTTCACATTACATGTCAACACACTACGGTGTTCCATTTAGTAAGTCTCAGGCGAAGCCGAGACGGGGGGCTGCTAGTTTTTACATAAATCTAAAAAAAAAAAAGTTGCTATAGGACCAACAGAACTCAAGATACAATACTTTCTTTTACGCATCCTGCTCGTTACATTCGATTTTTAGACTTCAGACCGGCACCATTTTTTTGCTAAAGGTTTATTGTACCATATAAAATTTTTTTCTTATAGAATTGGTCAATCTTTTTGCATGTAACGGCTAATGAAAGTAGTGTAAAATAGCGCGTGAGCCGTACAGGCAACATTAGTGTTTAAAGCACTGCCAAATTTTCTTAAGGCTTCGAAATTACGCTCGATCGATTTCCATTAAGATCATAGTGGTACTTTTGTACACTACAGATTTTAATATTTAGGATACGTAATATCTAATAAAATTGCGAGTTAATCATCCAAAAATTAAATCATTAAGAACTTTCATCAAATTTTTCAACAGATTTATTTTTGGAAAAACCATAACCTATGTTTAAAATCTCGTTAAGATCTCATGGGTCCTTTGCTACACGGCAGAACTGAAGTGGCTTTCTTGCCATGAAACTTTTAACAATATTTAACTCTAGTCGTCAATAAAGCTTAAAGAAATCCACATTGGTCCATAGTTCTTTTTTAATTCTAGAAATACTCTGTAAAATTATCTTGCAATAGTTTTAGCAACTTAAAACTAATTTTATGATTATTTAAATAAATAAGATCATAATGTTGTTATTAACGTGATCATCTATTATTATGAACTATTTACCATGGTTATACTTATTGCCGTAACCCAATCACCATCAATAAGAAATGCACCATGCAACTTTTTGTCTTGTATAAAAAAAATAATAGTATCAAAACTATAGATAAGATGTATATTTTAAATTTATTCAAAAATATTGGCTATTAATTGCAGTCAATTTAATAAGTGTAATTATTAAACTCCGTAAAAAAATCGTGGAAAACCAGAAAAAAAGAAAAGTCCTCTTGGTGCCCGATTTTGGCACAGGGTGTCGACTAGAAGCCTGGAATTAAATTCTCGTATATTTCTCTGGTTTTCCCGAATAAAGACTGTCGCAATTCCCATTTATTTTAACTTCATTGAAGAAGTTAATTTCAAGTTTACTGGGGCTCATTTATACACATAAAATACGCATACACCAAACGCGCGCGCGCGCGCGTGTGTGTGTGTGTGAATGCTCATAGTGCTTTGCTCGGTTGAAATCTTTTTTTGTTTCAGAATAAAAAAAAAAGTTACGTAGATAGAAATAAGTGGTGGGCTGTGTACGGAAAGTACAAAAGATTTCCAAAATTAATCAACTTAAACATGTCTTTCATATCAGAGTACAGACTATAATGCTAATTTGGCAGAACCTCAAGTCTGACTAAACGAAACATTGCCGAACTATTAATTTTAAATATGCGAATTATACGTGTAAAAGAATCGATGAAATTAAAACTTAAATAAGACCACTTTAACCACTGATTGTTTAAATACAAGTATGATGTGCATGTTTAGACAATATTGGGATTTGTCTGTAATAGTTATAAAAATTACGGTTTTGATATGGAATATAATACATTTTAAAGAGAAAATAATATCTTGCATTTGATAATATTTTATCTTTGGATGTAAAATTACAAGCTTTTGCGTTACAAAATGCTTTTGCCGCCATTTATCAACGTTTTTTGATAGTTAATGTATTAAAATAAGACCTTAAATGAAATTGGTCACTGCAAACAAGTGTACATTTAAAAGATTAAGATGTGGAAGATCTTAATAACATATGAAAAGATATTAACATAAGTTATGTTATGTACTAAGTTTTGTTTAATTTTCATAATTTTTGTAGTATCTGTAGAATCTGTACTAGTATAGTTGACGTAGTTAATAAAATTATGGTGATTATAATTATGATATGGCAAAATGTACTTTCTATAAACCAAGTTGTTGAATTTATTTGCCAAGTTATTTTTTATGATGTAAGTTATACTATTTGCATTTATTGTATAAGAAACTTTCAAATACTTCAAACGTATCATTTCCTAAGTAATTTTCCTAAAAGGTTACGTATTGTTTTTTCTAAAAATCATTTGAGTTTTTTTTTCTAGATAGAAGAAAATAATGTCAAAAATGTGGAACCATTTTAAAATAAGAGTACAAATGATTTTTTTTCTTTAATATCACAGTATATGAGTCAGAATTTTATCAATAATTCTATCCCACTAACGTTTAAAACAAGGTCACAAAAACAGCTATAATTGGTAATGGTGTGATAGATTTGGCAAAAAAATATAGTTATTTTTAGAAAATTGCTTCTCAAGTGTAAAAAATCTGGCTTGTAATTAAGCAGTTTTAGAACAAATACAAAAAATTTAAGGTAGTAAATCGTGTCAGCTAACGCACCCAAAAAATAGTAACAATATGGCCAACAATGGTTTTTCACGTTTAGAAAAAACTGAAAATTCTGACAAAAAATTACACATGTGAAAAAGATGCGTAATTTTAAAACGAAAAAAATAAGCTATAGTGGGATAAAATTATAGTTGATCTTGTTAACCATGACAAGGTATAAGGTTGTTAAGGTGGCTCCAGTGGCCTTAATGTTAAAATTATAAATAACCCAACCGAGGTTAATAAAATTGAATTATATTCTTTGAATTCCCATCTTTCTATTCGTATAAAAAAAAATTAAAGTTGACGATGAAAATTGTAAGAAATCATGCTTACAAAATCGTAGTTTTAAGACAGGTTAGATAGGAAATGCAAGCTTACGCGATATACAACCTACTGCTGCACTTATATAAATAACCCGTAAGGTGTAAAAAATATACTATCTTGTATATATTATTACGCAGTTTTCGATGACATGAGAAAAGTGTCTTGTTATCGAACAAAATCTTTGAATAATCGGAGACTAAGTATACAGTTGCGAGTGCAAGTCAGCTCTCAGCTGTCTGCATTCTGCAGAGTACATATATATATAGGTATAACTACTCTTGAACTTAGGAGCGTACCGTAACAGTTTATCAATTAGGGCACCATACAACTTTTTTGTTTTTTTATATTAACTCACTAAAGTAACAGATAAAATGTAGAATATGGCTTACAACAGCCTCTACGATAATTTTATACCACATTTTAAAGAAAATAATGATTAATTTTTAGTCTCCCCATTTTGATACGGCACTAAGCACTGGAGCCACCTTAACTTTATGCAATTTGCTGCAAGAAGCGAAAAAAGGTCCCTTTACAAAAAAGTCAGACCCATCTGGTTTTCCAACATATAGCCATTTTCAAAACGGCATTGTATTTGACGAGAGTTTTTCTACAATCTACAAAAATGACGTTTCATTTGACATTCTGGAAGTACGCAAAAAATTAATGTCAAAATATTTATAAAATGGGTGTGGCGGCGCGGCGCACACTGTATGTATAACGTTAACATACACATTACTATTACAATTTCGGTTTTTCTAAATACCTTCGCAAACTTTTAATCAATTAAAATTATTCTTGATAAGGATTGAAGAGAATAGAAATATCATTACTCTTATTTTTTTAATAATTTTTAAACCTAAATTAAAATTTTAAACTACTGACTTTCTCATCTTTTAAAGAAAAGACGTTTTCTTTGTACATATAACAGCCAATTTAAACTGAATATTCATAATTCTTAATGAAAGTTTAAGATAGTATCAAGTAAAGTTACTCTAAATTTTAAATAAATTTTTGAAGCTGAATTTAAGTTTTGAATTGCTAATCATCGCATATTTCCGAAGAAATGACATTGTTATTCGACGTGTTATAGCGAATTCTAAACAAATGGTAATAATTGTCAATAGAGGGTTAAAGGTAGTATGAAGTATCATTACTGTAAATTTCTTAATCTTTTTTGAAGCCAAAAGATTTCAAAAAATTTACAGTGATCGTACTTGATACTATTTTAAAACCACATCAAGAATTATCACCATTTAATTATAGTTCGCGATATATTTTCGAAAAAAACGTCTTTTTTTAGAAAAAACGAGACAATCAGCAGTTGAAAATTAGAATTTAGCTTTATAAATTTAAAAAAAGGTATTTTAATACTATCTTTAACCTCCATTAGGAACTATCACCATTAAATTAAAATTCGCTGTGATATCTTGAAAAAAACGTATTTTCTTCGAAGTAGTTCAAAGTTTTAATTTTGCACTTAAAATTATTTAAAAAATTTACAGTAAGAATTCTTTTTATTATTTTTAAATTCTCATCAAAAATTATTATAATTAATTCTTAATTCGTGAAGATATCTAGGAGAAACTAAAATTTTTTTAGTATAAAATTTGTACGTGGACATTCTATACATGCATAAATATAGCATCTTGATACATAGGCAAGAAAATGAGTTTCTCATAGAGCATAAAAAAAGAACAAAATATGCTATTAATTGATTTTTTTATGCTTAAATTCCAGTAAAGCACGAATTTCAGCACTTTTTTCTTTATTTGGGAACACTGTGCGACGAGCCGCCGCCGCAGGCCACGCCCTCTTTCCGCATCATGGCTTCATAGACTGATCGAAAATCTTTTTAAAGAAATAGTTGTCGACCAAAGTCACTTTTTCGATATAATATGCAAGCAAACTCTTTGATTATGGGAAAAATAGTAAAAACAGTGTACGTTTGTTTAAACTTTGATAAATCAGCTGCCAAAGATTTTTGTTGCGAATATCTCGTAAGCCCTAAAAGATAGAGCAAAAATAAAAATACCAGCATGTCAGACGAAAAATTTCCTATCGATCTTGTATTTTACCTTTATTCAGTTGTACTTAAAATTTTGAGATAAAAATTAATAAAAGGTTTTTCGGGATCAGCCTGCAAGAGTGAGTGAGACGGAGAGTACGCACTATGCAGCGGGTAGGTGGATACTTACTGGGTCGTTTCGTCGTCTGCTATAGTAATTTAGTACTGCTAATGCGTGTGTGTACATACATACATACATCCATGCATACATTCATATATATATATATATATATATATATATATATATTATAAGCTTTTATAGCTTGTTCCAGGTCTTTACGTACCCAAAGTGTTTATTTTCCAATGAGTTTATTGAACCGATTCAACGACCTTCGCATACACGGATTCCCGAGAATTCAAACGGCCTTGGCTCCTTTGTTACCTTACCGAAATATGGATCTATACGTATCCATGCATATATCAGACACGGAAAATTCACGGCAAGCATTATGGTGATATGATAAGTGCAGGTCTATATTATTTTATTATTTTATCGAAATCATAAAGTGAGCGTTATAAGCAATTTCTTCCGGCACGGAGCATGGTTTGTGTTAATGAATTGATGTATCCTTTCTAATTTACTAGAAGATGATTTGGAGAGAATCAAGATAGAGGGTAAAAATTTTCTTAGTGTCAACAATGCTATAGTGCCTCCACGCGAACTATTTCAGAAGGGTCTTGGAATACTTTTGATTAGTGTACTTATCTAATATGTGCTGTTGTAGTTTTATCCCACGATTAGTCTTCACTCTCGTTATCGTTTCCTCGATGACTCAACGACGATTCTATTTGTAGCGTGTATAATTACCTTCTTTTTATGTTGGAAGAGAATCAAGGTACTTAATATATGTATGGAAGGTTGAAATTCAGGGTACGAGTCTAAAAGTCATCCTTACGACATTCATATGTTAACCAAAAGCAAAGAATAGACACAAAGATTTAATGTTATAATTAAATTTATGATTTATTAAAATTTATTAATTTTACTGTAACGTATACAAGTATGATCTCATATAACAATATGCAGAGCTAATATTATTTTCGATTCTATTCGCTTGGTTTTGGCAGAGCCACAGAAGAAGGATAGCGAGGAATAGGGTACGAGCCCACTTCTCTTTACCGACTCCTTACTGAGACTGCTGCTCTAGGCAAATTTATACTCACTCATCGCCTCGGTTTTCTCCCACTTGATACACTGTCTCTCCTTCTTTTATAAAGTGGGGGAAATTTATTTTATATATTACATGAACGGTTTTTTTTGTTATATTTATGCATCATAATTTATAAATGAAATTTGGTAATTCAACTTTTGTCATAATATGTTGAATTGTATATACTGCGTGAACGGAATTTTCCGTTTTAATATATATATATATATATATATATATATATATATATACATTTATATATATGTATATATACATTTGAAAAAAATTTGAGTTGTTATTTTTGAGCTAAAACGAAACGGTTGGCATAAATAACTCTCCGTATAGTGGCATCGTTTTTAATCCAGTCGTGTAACTCGTAACACCCAATAACATATAATTTTTGTCATGTGCAGTTGTTATACAATAACATCCTGAAAACGTAAGAGAACGCATCATAGATAAACCTGATACAGTCACAGTTCATGTGAATACTTAGGCAACGTGAATTAAAAAGCAATAACGTGTTTACGTTTTAACAATGTTTTTTTTTAACATGTGACGTGTTTTATATTACAGAAACATAAAGGATACAAGAGACTATAATAAAATTTGTTTGATATGTGACAAGCATCTCTCACCTGAAGAAGAAAAACGAGTAATTAAAGAAAAGCAAATAAACACCTTTATCAAAAAGAGCAAAGCCAGACAAGAGAGTACTGGGAAATGTGGAAAGGTAAATATTTATTTGGTGTTGTCCACTCGGTGTATTGTAATAACTATTTAAATGTTCATTGTATCATATGGCTCATTTTGATGATGTCAAGGGACTTAAATAATGAAAGAAACATTATTATTCAATTCATTGGTAAGTAAACGTAACATTATAACAAATCTTCAAAATAATTTTTAACCATTGCTCATGGATGGCCACTTTTGGAGAAAAAATAATTGCTACCCAATAAAAAATTCACCCCTATGCTCACTATTTCAAAAACAAAATATTTAAAAATCCGCTGTAATTTCAAGATTCATTATTACAGATTCTAACTATTCGTCTAAAGATTAACATATTTCAGTTTTTTACATGTCATTTTTTATTATTATAGGAAGAAGTTTGATGACGGTCCACGAAATATGTCGAGTGGCTTATGCAAAAAAACGTGATCTACGACCTTCCAAAAAAAAAAAAAAAAGTACTCAAGGAAAATTCAAAAAAATTGGTAGAGTCGAACCTGACCGAATCCGATACTGCATATAGTACGTATGAGGATGTATTTGAACAGCCCGATGAAATCATAGACGACCAAAACTTCAATATCAACAAACACTGCTTCATTTGTGCATTGCCAGTTCATAAAAATAAAAATGACGTGCACGTCGTTACAAATGACTGAGGTATTACTCTTCTTTAAGAGGCAACACTAATCTAGAGACCGACAAAATAATCCTGATGCGTTTAAGTAGTCGTGATTCCAATGAAGAGGGTGTATACCATGGTAAGTGCAAACATAAATTTTTGTCATCAAAGGTACAAACTGATCAGCCAAAAAAACGTTGCGACTCAAAAAAAATTGACGCGATAGTGGAGAAAGTTTACCAATACATCGAAACAAGTGACCGTTTCCGATTTGAGTTCGAGGAGATGTACTGAGTTATCGGTGAAGATACAATTTCACATTATATTTTTTTCAATCGCCTCACACAACGCTTTGGATACACAATAGACATTTTGCGGGGACCAGGCCAAACACCTGTAATATTTTATAAATTGTCTGGCGAGAAAGATGTTTTTAGTAGATGGTATTTGGAGAACAGTAACATCACTGAATTGGAAAAAAAATTAATATTGAGTACTGTGGCTAAAATTCTTAAAAAAGACTTCCCACTGGCTGATTCATACAGTGAAAAATATCCACCACCTTCTACTTTCTTGGAGAACATCAATTCTGACATTCTCAGATCCACTACTGCATTTGTAGAATCTCTACTTCCAGTGACAAAAAAGGTGTATAGCAAGAATGCGCCTAAGTTTGAAATGTTATGTCATTCACTGCTCACATTGGTGTAACCCTCATTTACATCTAGGCTGCAGTTGGCTGTGGGTGTATACATCCTACGTAAAACGGGTAAACGGCAGTTAATTACATTGCTACACAAATTGGGGGTTTGGGCCTCTTACGACGCTGTACAGCTCTTTGAATCATCTGCTGTCTTAGATCCTCCAAAGGAGATAGTGTCTGACGAGGCTTTTGTTCAGTTCGTGTTTGATAACACAGACCACAACGTCAGTACACTAGACGGAAAAGAGACTTTTAACTGTCTTGGAGGCATTGCCATTTATACACCAGAACACGCACTACGTTTTGAGAGTGACATTACCAAATTAAATAAAGTACCGAAGGCTATTGAGATATCGTCAAAGCACCAGTTTCCCATCGTTCCCTTCGGTGATTTTGGCTCAAATATTTTGAGAAATTTGGTATTTCATTCAACAAAAACAATGAAATTTGCGCAACAACCCATGCTGTCACCCACTTACGGTGCTTATCTCTGGAGCAGTACTTTTAAATTTCCAAGTGTCTCCAGCTAGAAAGGTTTTATGGAGTATCTGTCGAGCGGCATTGAGTACCAGACGTCAGCAGTTATGTGTCAGCCTTTCATAAACCTCCCGCCTTCTGACTATACCACGATAAATAAAGCTTTACATTTCGCGGTTGAGAAATGTCGTAAACTAAATCAGGATACGTGTTTTATAACTTTTGATCAGTCAATGTATGACAAAGCTCGTTGTATTGTTGACGAGCCAAGTAACGAGAAATTAAAAAATGCTCAGGTTCGCTTAGGTGGATTTCATTTTCTGATGTCGTTCTTTGGTTCTATCGGCGCAACCATGGATGGTTCCGGCTTGGACGAACTATGGTCTGTAGTGTATGCTCCAAATTCTGTAAAGCAGATGATGTCCAGCCATGCTTTTGCTCGTGCATTAAGAGCACACATTCTTACCTTTACAGCAATTGGTATTAACGTTTGCCGTATGATTGATACAACGCACGCAGAGACAGATGTTCTATTTCATATGTTCAAAGGTATATGGATTCATTCGAGGAGGGCCAAATCGTGTGCTAATACTTACGCCCCTCCTGATGTCAATCACTCTTTGAAAGAAGAAACTCGAGCCACAATATCAGTATACAATGTCAATGAGACTTTGAATAAGTTGACTAGTTTGCTGATCGATAAAATAAAACTGGAGAAACGAGGTCCTACAGCGAAATTGTGGTCACAGTTCTTTCAATGCATCTTGACTACGCTGGAGTTCGTAGAAGCGGAGCGTCTGGGGAATTTTAAACTGCACCTTCAAAGCCTTCGTAAAATGTTGCCTCTATTTCACGATACAGAACATTTCTCCTATGCAAAATGTGCTCAGATATATTTACAGGATTCTGAAGAGCTGTATAGAAGAAAATGCCTGACGTTGAACTTGAAGCTTACAGCCGCAGCGGTCACTTCACTATCCACAGATCTAATAAGCCGTGGTCAGGAGTATGGTCAGATATGGGAATCGAAACTTCGCTTAACAGATTGTTTGGCACCCAACTAACGCATGGCGTAACGCTCAGTGTGCTGGCTCCTTTCTTTGCGGCTATGCCTTCAGCGTTTTCAATCATGGAGAGTTTGGAGGAATTTTGTGAAGTGAGAACAACAACCAGCGAGCAGCATGTAGATCTAAATACAACAAGGCGAGCTCATGATTTATTTGACATTAATTAGCTGTTGGAGTGGCTTGATGCTCACCAGCCCTTTGCCAAATATTTGGCTTTGAAACCTTTGAGCACTGGGCTTAGTGCAGATAAAACTGTAAACTGTCATCTGGCGATCAAAAAGGGAGAGCAAAGTATGGAGAAAATGATTGGAAAAACAATATCGCAGTTGGCCCTATCTCGAATGTTAAACGTTAAATCTTTGTTTACCATGAAACACTCAGTGCACTTCCACGACCTGCAATTGTTCACGGTAGATACCAATTTGCTTCTTCAGCGATTACTAGCCACTGTTGATCTGAATGACGCTGATACTACCAGAAAAACTTTTTCCTACGAGTTATCTCCATTTTCCCTAACTTTGTTTGATGACGAGAGGCTAATGCGAAAGGTCACAAAGCCAGATTTATACGAAATCATAACCCCTGCAACGTGCACCCCGTCACCTTCAGAATTTCAATACGTTGTCAACGGTGGTTTTCTCTTGCAGAAAGTTGTGTGGCCACATAGCGCTAATCACACAACTGTTTTTTAAACGTACTTAAATTATATTATTAAACACTACCATAAAGACTGCGTGATAGTTTTCGACGATTGTTGTCCGCAAAATATTAGCACAAAATCTTATGAAAGGTAGTGTTATAATTAATTCCTTACCGTGTGCCATTTTTACACAAATTTTTCTTGTTTTTTAGATATCGATGGAAAGAAAAAGTATCAGCTGTTATCGAAATTGTTGAGTCCAGTATAGTCGCCATGAGTCAACAGAAATTTCTGTCCAATATCCTAAACAAGAACAATTTCGTAGCTCATTTATCAAACTTTTTAAACTAACATAATATAGAGACAAGAGTTGCTGTCGAGGATGCCGACATACTTATTGTACAAACAGCACGAGAGTTAGCGATACTAGGAGAAAAACCTGTGGCAGTTGTCGGAAACGATATCGATTTACTTGTACTTCTAATAGCTTTAATCCCATCAAATTCCAATGTCTACTTTCACAAAGTTGTTCCAGGATCGAAGAGTGGTGTGATTTATACCGTAGCTGACAATTTTCATCTTAAACCTTACGTGTTATTTGCACATGCATTCAGTGGCTCAGATATGACAAGTACCATTGTTAACAAAGGTAAAAAAAAAATGTTTCATCTTTTCGAAAAAAATGAAACTTTCATTGAATGTAGTCTAATTTTCTGTTAAACGTTCGAAGACTACGTCGACGAGCAAATGACAATCGAATTTGAATTATGTGAGGACGAAGTCAGAGAAAAATTTATCCAAATATTGACTGAGACGGCAGAGAAATTTATGTATTACTTGTATGAGTCTCATTACGAATTTTGTTGCAATGTTAACAAATTACGGTACAAACTATTTTGCAGAACGACAGCTACGGCGAAAAAACAACTTACCTTAGCGCTGCTTTCTCCAACGAGAGATGCCCTTAGAGAACACGCTAAACGTGTTAACTTACAAGTACAGTTATAGCTAGAACAGTCAATGGAACCTGCTGACTTTCAGAACCATTTTATTTCCTGTAATGACAACGCAAACGCCAGCTTCAGAAGAACTCTTGCGACAGGTATGCAATGCAAAGCTACTTTCATTGCTATATACTCATACAAATAAATGAAAAATTGAACATAATATTTTCTTTGCAGATTTCTTGCTCATGTCGTACAAACTGTCACACAAAATTTTATACGTGCAAAAAATCTGGGTTGCTGTGCACACGAATGTGTAAGAATTGCAATGAAGATAGTTGCGAAAATGCACCAACCATCACTGTTACTTTTGATAAAGAGATTGATGACGAGATTTATGAAGTCGTTGACTATAAAAATGAAATGGTGGAAGATTATGTAGAGCATAACACTTATTCTGCTCAAAATACTTATACTCCAAATGCGATGGATGAAAGCATTTATGATTTTCATTGCAGATAAAAAATTTTTTGGATGTAAAATTATGTACTTCTTTAAAACATATTCTATAACTCTCTGCTTATTGCACTTACTTACATAGCCTGCTAAGTAGCTGAAAAACGAAAATCCGATCGTGCCGCATGTGCTTGTAAGCTGCTGCCTCTCCTCATCGCTCCTCTCTCCGTACAAAAGTATACCACATGTATGCAGGAGATGGCAGAGCATGGAGGGGGTTCACTGGCTCGCATCAGCTCTCTCTGTCTCACTCACTCTTGCAGGCTGATCCCGAAGAACCTTTTATTCATTTTTATCTCAAAATTTTAAGTACAACCGAATAAAGGTAAAATACAAGATCGATAGGAAATTTTCCGCCCGACATGCTGGTATTTTTATTTTTGCTCTATCTTTTAGGGTTTACGAGATATTCGCAACAAAAGCTTTGACGGTTAATTTATCGAAGTTCAAACAAACGTACACTGTTTTTACTATTTTTCTCATAATCGAGAAGTTTGCTTGCATATAATATCCAAAAAGTGACTTTGGTCTACAACTGTTTGTTTAGAAAGATTTTCGATCAGTCTGCCAGGATTTTTGAGCGGCTGCGTTCAAAATGGAAACGCGCCTTAGAACTGACGATATCTTGAGAACCACGTAAGATAAATTGATAATTTTTTTAAAACTTGGAGTAGCTCTTAAGAATATTAAGATTGCGCATGTTTACAACTGTATAAAAGTAATTGGAAGATCTGTATGATCAACTTCAATAATTTTTTAAAACTTACTGTTGGTGTTTTTTAAGTTATACTTCTATAGGCGCGTTATGCGCGGGGATAAATCAACAATTTCAGATTTTGACCTTGAGAAAAAGTGTGACGGAAGTGGATTTTGCTTGATTCTCTCCCTTCGCCCTGCCCCTCCTGACGTACTTCTGATTTTCTCTACACCACATGATGCCAAATTACATCACCATGCCACACATTTTCAATTTTATGAATTTTATTTCTTTTTCTTTTAACCAATTATTAAAAAAAAAATTTTTTAAAACAGTTTCCACAGAGGTTTAAACGCCTGACCTCTTACTTTCTGGTCGCGGCCCTTACCTACTCTGTTATGAGCAGGACTAACGTAGAAGAATTAATTACTCCATGTTATCTTACAGTTAGTAACTTATTTTTCATAGAAATTTTTATTTAATGTATACTAATTTATTTGGTTTCGTTATAAATTAAATAAATGAACAATTTACTTCATAAAATAATTTTTTGTTTTAATGTTTTTTAAAAAAACTAGGAAATTACTATATTTTAACAGAGCACCCTTACAACTTGTTAATGAATATTTATTTCTACGAATTCAATTTGTTACTTTTACAATAAATGAATAGTTACTTTATACAATTCTTTCATATTTTTTTAAAACTTTCAAAAGTTACAAAAAATTTTTTGTACTGTACAGATACAATAATTAATTTTAATAGTATTTTATTCTTTTAAAATTTTTTCATTTGTGATTATAGTGGTTTTTTGACTTACGGACGTTCTTCACATAGTTTGTGGGGGAAAGTTCAGAAAAATGATAGGAACGCTAATGTGTACAGTAAAGCTAGGAATTCTTTTTCTTATGTGGATGTACTCATATACATACTTTCACGCACACCTCATTCCCTCTTTCTAAATTTATTTAAAATTTTACTTGTGGGTCTATTTGAAAATTCGATAGATCTTTCTAAAAGTAATCGTTTGTACCCAGAAAATTAGGAGATCCCTACAAATCATATAAATGACATTTGATATAATTTTTTCATATGGTTACATGTTAAATATCCATTTTTTTTAAGTATCATGTATAAAATAATGGTACAGTCAAACGAGCTGCAATGTTCGTGGGTATTTTTATCCTATTTCAATATACGTTTGACGTTTGAATAATATCTGTCAAAAAAACCTATGTGTGATGAGCGTCCTGAAGGGACATTCACTGGTATGTACTACTAGCTATTAAAGAAAACTATACTACAGGATGATTTTTCTTAATTTTCTATATACAATTATATTTTGGGTATTAAATATGGACAAGAAATAAGTGTGAGATCGTACATAATAGACGTGAGCGTTATGTTACAGATATAATCAGCGTGTAGGTAGTAGGCAGTTGTTTTGAAACTATCGGAAGATTTGATGAAAGGGCAGTCTTGTACTGGCCAGCCTATATATCATTTTTATTCTATTCTACCGTAACATATTGTTTATAATCGTTAACTCATTTAATATCAACTAAAATCACACCAAATCAACGTATACATACTCATTCCCACGATGATTGCACCCCCTTCGTACACAATATTGTTTCATAGAAGGTATTTGTATGATGATATTAATAATACTAATAATAATAATAATAATAATAATAATTATTATTATTACAATATTAATTTGCACAGTGACTTATCACAATAGTATCTATGTATGAATGTTTCAAACTGTGCTGAAAAAAAGTACATTTTTATTTTTATGAATCTATTATTTCGCAAAAATTTTTAATAATTGTAATTACTTTTTAAAGTAGGTGTAGTTTGATTGATTAGGACCGTATCGTACAACTGTGGCACGTAAAGAAAGAAAAATTAGCAACCGTAAGTTGTAAACAATTATTAACGTTGATCATAAGGGTCCTTCAACTATTTATATAAATTTGTTAATATTCACAATCTTTACATTATTGAAAGCTCCACCGTATTAAAAAAAAAATCATTACGTTAAAAAAAAAAGTATTTATCTTATGTGGTTCTCAAAATATCGTTAGTTTAGATACCCGTTTTCATTTTGAACGCAATCGCTTTCAAACCCTAAAGCCATGATACGGAAAAGGGCGTGGCCTACGGCAGTGACGGCGGCTCGCCGTGCCACTCACTGGCATCCACGGAAAATAGGCAGTTTTTGACATCTTTTTTTTCGTACTTCTGAAATTTTAAACGGAACAACGTTTTAGTAGGTTGTAGAATAACTCTTGACAAGTACAATGCCGTTTGAAAAATGGCTATGTATAGAAAAATCAGCCCCATCCAACTTTCTTGCGGAGGGGCCATTCTTTGCTTTTTGCAGCGGTTTACAAGAAGTTTACAACTTATCTTTTTGAAATTAGGTGTAGATGTTCAGTGACACAAGATCAGCTTATATTTATTTCTTAAGACTCAATTACTTAACGAACACGAGTTATAGATTTTTCAAAAAAACGTCCAAAATAGCACTTTTTTGCGAATTGCAAAAAAATAGCTCGACCGATTTTATATCTCTGGAGCTCATTTTCTCCGTCTTGAAATTGCACATCTTTCTTACCACCATAACTTTTTTGTCCGACTGTCCAGTTTTTTTCTAGACTAAAAAACCATTTTTTGCCATTGTTTAGTTTTTTTTTGGGCTGTTAGCTGACAATTTAGAGTCTAAAACTATTTGGATTTGTTCTAAAACTGCTTAACTACCACGTAGAATCTTTTCGCGTTAGGAGAAATTGTTATTTAGGAAACAACTATCTTAACTGTGTAACTTGTGAGTGCATTTAATTTTCAATTTTTAACTACAGATCTCTTTGAACGACTTGTAACAGATTATTGTTTCTCTAGATCACCTCTTTAATTTAAGAGGTTTAATTCTTAATTAAATTTTTTATTCTACACGTTTTATAAAAACGTTGTAATCTATTATATATTATATATAATTATACTGTAAGTTTTTTTTAAATTTATTTTATGATTTTTTTTTTGTTTTTTCATAAAAATTTTATAATTCTGATGTGTTAGGAATATTTTGTTTAAAAATAATTTTGTTGAATCTGAAAATAAAAAAAATTGTCATGTCAATGCTATATAATTATTATAGTGTAAGTAAATTTCTTCGAAGGAAGATACGTCTTCTATTAGCCATTTATCTCATGAAGTCTTAAGCCTTATTCAAAGGGGTTTGGGAGAACACTTAAAATTGTAGAATCGTATCGAAAAAATGTATGTAATGTTTGAGCATTTAAGGTGTTTTACGCAAAATGTCCCAGACCTGCCATACAGGTGCTCAACGTTACTGTTTTCAGCTAATTTTCTCGTCCTTGTTCCTATCATAAAAAAATGTTTCAAATAGTATCATCGAAGTATTTTTTAGTCAGCTTTTCGATGATGTAGTGAGTTCCCCAAAAAAATTTCGTTTTCACTGAAAAAAGACACAAAACATGCTATATTTTGAAAAAGGCATTTTTAATATCTTTTTTGACAGACTAGATGGAAAGTTAAGGTTTTTTGTACATTGAAAACGACTTTTTTCAAAGTGTGTTCTCACTAAACAATTTGAGTAAAACGATACTAAAGAGTACACACTCAGCCGCCTGAACGCGTGCAAAAGGCTGGCGCAGCGTGGCGCCGCGCTACGCTCCACTTAAGTTAATTAATATTCTTAGTTTTATAACATTAATTATAACAATAAAATATGCTTATATTTTATTACTTAACATAATTTTGGATAATTAGAATACAATCTTTGATTCTTTATATCATTTCTAGGTAGAATTAAAAGAACCGTCTGAGCATAAAGCGTATTTTAGTTTTAAACTAATTATAATTGCCTTGCATATTTAAGTTTATTTAACTTTCTATTGATGGCGTATTTGCCAAAATCATTAACTTAATTTGTAAAACAGGATTCTTTAAATAAGCCACTGTACGGAGACATTTATACTTAATTGTGCTGAAAAAGTTAATCTGTAACTTTAAGCGATTATTACAATCGTTTATTTACGATGGCTAAAAGATGCAATAATCCTTTAAAACTTATCAATCACTTATCTTCTAAGGATTTTTTTTCTTTCCTAAACTCAACAAAAAATATTCATCTATCAGTCCCAAGCAATTCAAAATTCTGCGCGAATTATCGTCGTTTAATTTATAAGTAGAAATATGATTCAAGTCATGATGATAGAAAAAAATTGAAATTTGAAGGTGGAAATGATTATTACAAAGCAGTAGTTGTGGTTCTCAAAAAAATATAAAAAAAGTTTTAAGAGTCTATAAAGAAGCCAAAGAAAATATAGCTTCTCTCTCTTGCTCCTGATTTTTAGAGTCGTAATGACCTGAGAAAGTTTGGTTGTAGTGAGAGAGAAGCTCGAGCAACAAGAACATTAGATGAAAAAAGCGGCGTACTCTCAATACCACCTAAACGAAAAGGCTATTCTCTTCCAAAAGAACTGATAGTTTGAGTAAAGAATTTTATAAAAGGGACGATATAAGTAGATTAATGCCAGGTATGAAAGATTTTGTATCTATTAAGCAGGAAAACAGTGAACGAGAACATGTTTGGAAAAGATTATTGCTTAAAAATATTAATGGAAATTGCTTATTTCAAAAAGAAAATGATAATTATAAAGTAAGGTACACTACATTTTTACAATTAAGACCATCACACTGCGTTTTAGCTAGAACTTTAACTACACATAAAGTATGCGTATGTGTGCATCATAAAAATTTCAAACTTATTCTTAAAGATATAAATCTAAAATATTTTAATCAGAATACTAAACTCACGCTTAGAAACTACCACGACTGTATTAAAGCAGTAGGATGCAGTAACTCTATTAAACGTTTTTTTTTTAATGCAGAATGTCTAGATTGTCGTAATATGGTAACGTTACGTCCATATCTTCTTGAATCTTTTAAGAAACATCATATTCATAAAATTAAATATGAATCGTACTTTTAAACAGACAGATACACCATTGCTCCGAAAACTTTTAATTCTCATGTTTTCGTTGACTTATTAGGAGGAAGTTATTAAAATTCAAAACTAATGATTATTTTGCTATGAAACAATCAATTCTTATTAATGAACTAAAAAAAGATCTTAAAGGTGGAGAATTTATTGTGAGTTTTCAGAAATTTATGCGTTTGTTATACATAATTTAATCCAATCATTTATTGGAACAATAACCAAGCTTACCTTCTTAAAGTTGTAATTTATTATAAAGATAAAGATGAGCTCAAACACATAAGTATTGCTGTTATTTCCGATAACCTTAATCATCATATAATTGCTGTTATAGTAATTTATTAGAAATCCAAGTTTGTAGTAAAGAAAATTTTTTACACTACTAATTGAGCCAGTCAACATTTTAAAAATAAGAGCAATTTTAGAAACATACTTTTCCCCAACAAAAGTTTCTTAATTGATTATGAATGGCATTTTTTTGCTACTGCTCATTAAAAGGGAGCGTGTGAAACTATTGGAGCCCACTTGAAAAGAGATGCAACCGTGCCAGACTTTAAGTTTCGTCTAATAACCGAATTTTAGCAGCAGAAAACATGTACGACTGGGCAAAGAATTATTGCAAGGGAACACAAAATTTTGTTTTAAGTAAAAAGTCGTATGAAAAATGCAGAATTAAATTAAAATCTCGATTTGATAAAGAAAAATTAATACCAGGTACTTTGCAATTTCACGCTGTCATTCCAATCGATGATAAAACATTGAAATTAAAAAAAACATTTATGAGCGCTGGGTATCAACTTTTTCCTTAACAAAATAATAAAATCAACAAGTCTACATCTTAAACTTCATCTAGAACTAAAAAATAATAATATAAAAAATTTTTTTAGAAAGTATCTCTATATTAATAATATTTATAGTTAACTTGAGTGGAGCATGGCACAGCACCGACCTTTGGCCTGCGTTCAGACGGCCGAGCATCTTCTCGTTGGTATCATTTTACTCCAATCTTTCAGTGGAAGCACTCTGTGCAATAAGTCGTTTTCAATGTAAAAAACCCCAGCTTTTCAACTAGCCTATCAGAAAAATTTAAAAAATGCCTTTTTTGAGATATAGAATGTTTTGTGTTTTTTTTCAGTGAAAACGAAATTTTTTTTGGAAACTAACTAAATCATCAGAAAGCTGACTAAAATTTGCATACTGAAAACAGTGCAAACAACACTTACGTGGTGGGCCTGGAACGTTTTGTGTGAAACGCCTTATGTATATATATATATATATATATTTAGGGGTGCTTAAGAGTTTTTTCAGATTTTAAACCACGGAAATTTTTGAAAAAAATTGTTAAATATTGACAGTTCAACACAGTCTTTTAAAAGAAAACAATGTTAGGTTGCCTTTTAACTAAAACAAGGGTATTTTATAAAGGGTGTTTGAATTAAAAAAAAAGTTTGTATAGATACCTTAGAGCAAAAGGAAGATGTTCGACAAAAAAAATCTAGCCTTGCAGGCATTTTCTAGAAGTATAGTCAATTATAGTCGTACAATCTAAAATTTGTTGAGTGCAACGGGAGGTGCACAGAAAAGGGAGTACATCTACGTGGGCCGGAGGACCTTCCATTTCTTGCCTTTCTGAATAATACTCCAAAAACTTCTTAATGTTACTCTATAGAATTTAGTATCTACTGTTACATCGTTGAACATCTATGATGACTTGTAATCCACTATGCATATAATTATATCATACTGTGACGTTCTTGTTATTATTTACGGCTAATTACCGAGGAGAAAATCACGTTGTTGACTATAAAGAAGTCGTGGGTTCACGGTACTTACCTAGACCATAACACTTTATCTAATGCATGAAATAAAACTAAGAATTATCTCCCGCCCTTCTAATGCCCCATGTAGACATGAAAAGAGAGGAACTATGGAAAATTTAGATGTTTGTCAATACTCAATATATTACGAGTATATCAAACATCTAAAGGAAAGGTAATAGGATCCCTTACCCGCAAACCTATAAATTATCTTATGGTGGCTAACGTTACAACTTCGTGAAAGGTGTCATAGTACATATAAATAGTTTTTCAACGCAATTAATATGCGAAATAACGTGTAAATCGAAAATATCATGTATTCAATCAAGTTATATACACAGGAGCACGTGGCTCGAATTACATGAACGGCATAATACGCTCGTTTGCATGAAAACTTATTAAAGTGTTTGAACAATCATAAAGTTCAATAAGCTATTCTTAAAACAAATAAATCAATTGAAAATCGTTATAAAAGAATTATCAAAAGAGTGATTCACTAATTAATGAATAACAAGAATATAAAAATAGCTGGCGTAATTTGAACGCGAAAGGCTCGGACACAATGCCCTACCAAGCACGTCGCTATAGGCCAGTGTTGTGAGATCAGCCTAGAAGCCCGAAAAGCAAGGTACTTTGACCTGCTAGGCAGAGAATCTAGAGCTAGATCTGATGTGGCTGTGTCTTGATCGTACAGCAAACCTCGGTTTTTCGGCGGCTCGGCAATTGCTTCGTGAGGGGGAAATTTGTGGACTCTCATCATTGGTAGAATGTTGTTGTCTCTTTCCCTCTACTCCTGCACTTTATGACGCACACTATCGCTATATTTGCATATCCTACTTATCGGCGGAAGCTTTAAACACTAAATAATAATTTTATATTTTTAAGAGTCGAAATTGATAAAAAAATTTTACTATTTTTTTTGTAGGAGTGACCGATGGTCACAATACAAGGAAATACTTTTCCAAGTGTAACTAAAAGTGTCTGTTATTCGATCAGTCAACTGCTGATCCTTGAATGCATGCTGGCGGCGCTATTCCTTTACCATTACAAACCAGACATTTCTAATGCAATTTAAATCAGGTGACTTTGGTGGATGACATAGCTCAACAATGTTGAGGTGAACAGCATACCACCATCTGATAACATCAGAAGTATGACCTGTGCTACTGTCTTTAGCGACATATAAGGGCTTTTTATGTTAAGTATTGTTCATAATAGATATTGATCCTAAATAATAACATGACTCTTTTGATTAAATATTCTATCAACTACGAGATCAACTACTACCAGATCATCAGGTCCATAACCTAAGACCCAAGCTTAGACAGTATTGGTACGTTTGCCACTGTAATGACATGAAATCACATTTTGAGTACTGTAACGTAAGCTTGGTACACACCAAACCTTAATCCTCCGTAAAAACATATATGTTTATGTTAAAAAGTAACTCAAATGAATCGGAATGTGATATAACAAGACATACCGAGTACTTATTTACATCAATAAAATTAATTATTATTGCAATTTATGTAGAACTGTTTCATATGGTACAACATAATCATCAAAATACTTTGATCATGAAGTGGAAATATTCATACAGAATTTGCAATATTGCTAGTTACAAAAAGCATTTAGTATTACAAAAATATTACTACTGTAACACTGCTTTTTCACCTGGGAATAAAAAGAGACGCCGACGCAGCGTTAAAAAATCTCGTTCACGTACGTCACTTTTGTCCCTCTTATCTCTTGGGTTTCTTCTCCTAAAAAGGGGGATTGGTGCGGAAGTTCTTCCGTTCTACGAAGAGAATTATTAAACTAACACGAACAAATACCTTGAAATATTCCTTTATTTAATCACTTAACACTAATACACAGTATCTCCTTACACTATAAATGACACAACGTTTTATGTCATCCCCTAGACTGCGCTGCAGCGACTCCATCACGCACCACGCGAGCCACGAGCGCACATTCACCACATCCTGCTCGTCCTGGACTAAGAGGGGCTTCGGCTCATCCTAGACCCATGCTATTAAGAACACACACTCCGACCTCCGTCCACAACCCCCCACACTACTATATAACTATATTATCTCTCTCTCTCTCTCTCTCTCTACTTGACCTTGTTCTTCACACTCACACACACACTCTCTCTCTCTCTGGTCTACTCGAAGAAGCTACTCTCTTTTACTCTCTCTCTCTCTTGCAATTCTGCTATCTATCCTTACACACGACAAAACGCGCAAACAATGGCGGCACTTCTGAGCATGCACCTTGAGGTCTCTCGTACACCTCGTCTCATTGACCCGCACACTCTTTCTTTCTCTCTCTTTCTAGCCTCATCTCCGGGTCAAACGTCCGCGAGTCCAACCTAGTGCGTTATCATCTGGGGTCCTCGAGCAGGTGATTCGTCCTACGGCTTCACTCTTTCTCTTCTCTTTCTGTCGTTCTCTCTCTCCTACCCTCTTTTTCGTGTCTTAGCGGCTTCCGTAGTCCTCGACCTCGTCGTACTGGGAGAATACAGCTGCTGCTAGACTCACGCGCACATCTCTTTTCTCTCAACACTCTATGAATCTTCTTGACAACTCTCTCTCTCTCTCTCTCTCTCTCTTACCCTCTTTTTCGTGTCTTAGCGGCTTCCGTAGTCCTCAACCTCGTCGTACTGGGATAATACAGCTGCTGCTAGACTCACGCGCACATCTCTTTTCTCTCAACACTCTATGCATCTTCTTGATAACTCTCTCTCTCTCCCTCTTTCTCTCTCTCTCTCCCTCTTTCTCTCTCTCTCTCTCTCTCTCTCTCTCTCTCTCTCTCTCTCCATCTCTTCACTCTTACCCTGAAAACCCTCAAAAATTACCGGAACTCTCACTGCTTGCACCAAGGCGCTCAGCTCGAGACTCTCTTCGAGACTTACTCGCAATCTGCCAATCTCTCGCTTGAAAAATGGCCACCACCGCTACTGTGGTCACGTATCTCCTCTCGCAGTCACTCATGACATAGCAGCTACTGTGTATCCTGGTATTTACGTACGCACTTCTTGTTCTTTTTCACTGGCGCTGCTGTGTCTCTATGACCTAGCTGGCTATCCATTCGTGTCCTCTTCTCTTCCTCTCAGCATACATACAGCTCCCCAAAAACAAACAAATTTGGATGAGCTTCAACTTACTACTCTTTGTATATACGTTGCATCAGCGAGAGCATTTTGGGACGTGGAAGCCATTTTGCCTCGTTACACTATCTTAAGAAGACAAAACACCTTTTCATTGAGAAACATGTTTTTTTTTCCTTTCTTGAGTGTTTCAAGTCTGATACAACTGGCATATTCCAATTAAAATTGTTGATGCCTACGATTTAAATATAATTTATTTGCTGACCTAAGATATCTCATGTTGCTTTTTTTTTTTTTTTTTTTTTATAGTGACCTCAGAATTGTGGGTTCGTGGAAGTCAAATTGCATTCTAGTTGGTAGACTGTTTACAGGATAAAAGAGATTATCTTGAATTATAGCAAAAGTTTGTTTGAGATCAGAATCAGAAATCTTCTATGGGCGACAATTGTGATTGTTTTCACATAAATAATAATGATTGTATAGCAAACTTCTACCAAAAATTGAAATAAACTTGGTTACGACCGGGGGTCCATAAACCCCACTCGCCGTTTTTGTTTTATTTTTGGCCTTGTAAAATAAATGCAGCCTTATACTACGATTTTCCAAATTTTTTTTTCTTTTTACGCCCGACATCTTATCCATACTAAATTTTTATTTTTACAAGAATAAACAAAATTAGAAACTAGTTTTTACAAAATTGTATAGATAAGATACGTTATTCATAGATTGGAATGACAGTTCAAATGAGAATACAGGAACGCCAAAGAGTCTATTTGATACATCAGCCAAGCAAGACTGTGAAAGCAGTTTTAATAGTGATAAAAAGTTTTTATACGACAACGAATCCAAAGATCGGTTACCACTGGTAAATTAAGACAGCTGTGAGATATTAAATTATAGCTTAGATGATGGAACTATTTCATTACAACCGTCTAATGCAGAAAAGAAAATTGAAAACTGGATCGAGCACTTATCGTTTGAATTACCATCAGAATTTTGGCTGAAATATTATCCAGAAGAGGGCAAGCAACGATTGCAGGAAGGTTGGAGAGATAGTTTTAACGAAGAGTTTGCCAAACATTATAAGTACTGAGTTTTAGCGAGAAAAGAGTCAACTATACAGGGACAAACAAAGGTAGTACTTATTTTTAAGTTTCGGCCGTATGTAAATATTCTACTTGTTCACTGTACAAATTTACCATTAACGAGCCTATTCACCAACCGTTTTAGAATTATGTTGTCAAAGTATTTACTTCGCTAAACATTTATCACGATCCTGGAAAAAATAGAAACACATCATCATTTTATAAGGGGTGAGAACAGAGCACAGTTGTCAGACCTTCTCGAGAAGAATTCTGCAGCTTGTGTTAAGCGGTCTAAAGTGTAAAATGTCTCGGAAGAGATTTTGACTTAAGGGAATCTAAATGATGCTTCAAGCTCTACCATTTTTCAAAAGGTAAAAAGGGAAAGTCACGCTAAAGATGATTTGAATGAAAATTACTACATTCATATGGAGAAATTACAAAAATTGTAAAAACAATTGTACGGGGACAAAGTAAAAGGGTATATACAGTTTCATGCTGTTAAACCACTGTTTGCTATATTATTCACTAAGAAACAGTTACAGTTTTTGAAAGAGGTAGTTTGAATCTTTCTGAACCTTGATGCAACGGGAACAATCGTGGCCCAGCGTAGTTAAATCGATGAAAAAGTAACTATATTTTACTAGGTTCTTTTTTTACCTGGATATCAGGACTTTGCACCTTTAGAAGTAGCTGAAGCCTTTTTAGTTTTTAATACAGAAACTGCAGTACTTTTTTTTACGGTTGTTCGCAGATAACTAGAAAAAAATAACAAAGAAGAAAATTGAAAAAATTGAAACCGATTTTTCGTTTGTATTGACAAAAGCAGCTTGTTGCACTGTTAATAATGTAAGTCTTTATGAGTACATGAACATGTTGTATCATGATGTTGAGATAAAAAAAACAACAACAACAAAAGCTTGACCATCATCCACTCGTGCTCTTTACACATGATAAAGAATACGAGGGAAAAAATAAAAAAAAAACTTTCCCCATAAATTTCAAACCTAAGAGCGATTGACTGCAAGTTAATGAGCGATTTAATACACACCTCTAATTCGTTGGAAGCACTTGTACCTTTCGAGAAATTACTACGAATTTTTGGTAACTTATATGAAGACAAAGATCTTCAAGACATTATTGCAATGGCAATTGTTAAACAACGTGAAACATACGGTACTGGTAAGTCAGCCTGTGGATGAAGCACAATGTGAAGACTTCGACGAAGTAGATAAGAAATCAATAAAATCGTCATCACTGTACTATCAACTATCTTCAAAAGCCAAAGACGATATTCTAGTCAAATTTCCGACATACACAAATCAAAGCAAATATTGTAGTGAAGACCTTGTTAACTATGTTGTTGACTACTTGTTAGTTTATTTCCCTCTTTGGTCGACAGTTGGGATAGCATTATTTGGATTAGCTAGGAACAGCAACTCTACTGCTAAAAATGGGTTCAAGATAATGAAAGAAGAGGTGTTTAACGAAGAGGAACATAT
The DNA here is from genome assembly GCF_036245765.1 of Copidosoma floridanum. Taxonomy (NCBI): domain Eukaryota; kingdom Metazoa; phylum Arthropoda; class Insecta; order Hymenoptera; family Encyrtidae; genus Copidosoma; species Copidosoma floridanum. The sequence goes on along the minus strand of NW_028321898.1, from coordinate 14,855,594 downwards.
TTCCATACCTAGAATAATAAAAAAAAAATAAAAAAATGATTCAAGACAAAATATAAGAAAGAAAATTTCCTTTAAAAACTACGAGACAGATACAAAATAAAAGAATTGCGACCGATAAAATAATTTCCGCCGATGAAAAAAGCATTACGAACGACGTAAACTCTTCTTCTACAATACCAACGAAAAAAGAAAAAGTCGACGGCAAAGTATATGGGACAGAAAAAAAGAGGCATAAACCGATGCTTAACGCATTCAAAAACTATTTACAAAAACAACGAGAATATTGATAATGTACAAAATCATATTAATGACATGGCCGATAGAATAAAGAAGACTGTAATGAAAATCAAAGAACTAAAAAAACACCAACCATCCAAAAAGTTTAATGGTACGTCTAGAAACAAAATTAATGCTAACCAAAAAATAGATACAAGTAAAATTTCGAAGAATTTCATATTTTCTAATGCAAAGTCTTTGTTTGAATTTGATGAGCATTCAAACGGTTTTCCCTGGATTTCAAAAGATTCATAATTGATAGTGTTAGTTACGAAAAATTAAATCCAGACGTAAATGAAGGTCAGTATTTGGATGACGGAATAATTAATGGATTTATTAGTCTTTTGCCCAATACTGCCAAGGAAAAAGGCATCTCTGTGCAATGCTTTGATTCCTTTTTTTTTTAATCTTACAATGCAAGTACATTACTGAAGGTTTCATAAATTGGGCGAAGTTACAAGATGTACTGAGAAAAGATGTTCGGCTTATTCTGATTAATTATTTAGATCATTGCACCTTACTAATTGTTCTCTTAGATGTACAAGTCATGATATATTTTACTCGACTCATGGGAAGCCGCAGCCACTAATTATAAATGGAATTTGGGCATTTATAGCGAGCGTCATAAAAAAAAAGTTGAACGGAGCAAGTGAAAAAGTTATTCACCAACCGATATTCCACAACAAAAAAATAAGATGGATAACTTCAGTATCAACTGTGGTGTTTACGTGTGCATATGGGGTGCCACTATAGTTTCATCTTCATATACTCCATTTTGTGAAGATGATATGGGAAAGATAAGAACTGCTATTGCCAATATTTTGTATTTGGAAGAAGCGATAGCTCGGAGAGTTATAGAAGGACGTGAGCCTTTTTTTGACAGTAAAGATAAAGTAAACGACGTATTGAACAATATTAACGTAAGTTTGAACATAGAAAAATCAAGTTCGCCACCGATGAGTTTTGAGAGTACACTTGAATTTGCTAAGTCTTGCCATTGCTTCTACCGGAAAAGTTTAAACCTTCAAGGAAAACTGCCAACTACAGTTAATAGCTTAACCTAGTATTAAAAGGTAAGTATTTACTAAGTATTAATTCTTGAGAAAACAAGTGTTACTGTCATATACAATAGTAAAAGCAAGACGCCACAAATAGAAAGAATACTTAAAATCGGTAATTTAATGTTAATTGAAATCCCGCACAACGCATCAGTGAAATAAAACGCAATTCCTTTAAGACAATTATAAGAAAGTATTAGTATGCATTAGTAAGAGGAAACAAAATTTAATTCATACCTATTTAAAATAATTTATATAGTTATAAATGCATGAAAAAATAAAATATATGTATATGATGCAAAAAACATGTAATTATTTAAAATTAAAATTGAATCTAAAACAAGTTTCAAGAATGTTTTCGGAAGAAATAACTGAAAAATGTTTTAATTATTTATTGTTAATATACGTGCATTAATTTTTTAAAGAATACTGTTTCGGTAAAAATACGATTGTACGGAAGATGGTTCTTGTATTACAAATATGTTTAAGTTGAACGACAACACAAAACTCATAACAATTTATTGAAAAACTTATAATTTTTCTGTTATCCGAATAAATGATGGTGCAAAAATAATCAGTAGTTATGTATTGAATATCATTAATTACAACTTCTTGTCAGCCACGAAAAGAACATTGAAAGAAGGTTGCTACATATATACAAGTATACAAAGAAAACTATTTCAAGCCACTTTTATATTCGTTAGAAAAAAAAGTAAGTTTTTTATTCCAAATACTCAATTTCTCGTGAATAATCAATGATTATTTATTAAATAAAATTATTCATAACTATTTGACCAGCTTAAAATCTACTAAGGGTTGTTGTTACTAATATGAAAATCAAATAGCAATAGTTTCAAGGCATTCCTATTTCTATTAGAAAAGTTATAGATTTTTTTCCTTACGAAACACTTGATTCTACTTACGAAAGTTCTAATTGTTTATTAAATATTGTCGTTTATTACATTTCAGACAACCTCAAACTGATTGGCTCTTTTTTAAATGCATATAGAGATGATATGTACCAAGTTTTGTGGCAATCCTCTTTTGTGAGAAAAGTTATAGGTTTTTTTTTTTATTAAATACTTAATTTTACTTACGTAAATTCTAGTTTTTTATTTCATATTGGCGTATATTACTTTTCAGCCGTCCAAAACTGATTCGCTCTTATTTTTGTGTACATAGAGATAATTTGTACCAAATTTTAAGGCAATCTTAATTTTGTGAGAAAAGCTATAGGTTTATTCTTTATAAAATACTTGATTTTGCTTACGTAAACTTTAACTGTAAATTTAATATTGTCGTTTATTACTTTTCGGCTGAAACAAAATCAATTGGCCCTTATTTGTGTGCATATAAAGATGATATGTACCAAATTTGGAAGCAATCCTACTTTTGGGAGAAAAGTGATTTTTTTTAATGAAATAATTAATTTAACTTACGTAAACTCTAATTTTTCATTTCATATTGTGGTTTATACTTTACGGCTGACCCAAAGCTAATTCGCTTTTATTTGGGTGCATAAAGAGATGGTTTGTACCAAATTTAGAGGGAATCCTATTGTTAAGAGAAAAGTTAAAGGTTTTTTTACAATAAAATACTTCATTTAACTTACATCAGCTCGAATTGTTTATTTCATAATGTCGTTTATTACTTTACGGCCGACCCAAAATTAATTCACTCTTATTTGTGTACATACAGAGATGATATGTTCCAAGTTTGGAGGCAATCTTATTTTTGTGAGAAAGGTTACAGGTCTTCTTTTTAAGGAATACTTAATTTTACTGACGTTAGCTCCAATTATTTATTTTATATTGTCGTTCATTACTTTACGTCCAACCCGAAACTAATTCGCTCTTGCTTGTGTGCATATAGTGATGATCTATACTAAATTTAGAGGAAATTCTATTTTTATGAGAAAAGTTATAGGTTTTTTTTAAAGAAATACTTGATTTTATTCAAGTAAACTCTGTTTATTTTGTATTGTCGTTTTATACCTTCCGATCAAAAGCTCACCATGTGCATCTACTAAGTTGTTCTATTCCATAAAAAAATTATGTTTTAAAGAACCCTGGCAACGCAAAAATTATTTATTACAGGTTGCACAACTAATCCAATAAAAAATATAACAAAATTTATGCTCGTGAGTGGTTCAGGAGTCTTCTAACAAAACAAAATAATGACATCCTATCTTGAAGCACCGTGATTTTTCGCGCTACTTCACGAGACATCGAGATGGATAGCATAGACCTCTATTAGGTAAATAAATATTGAAAAAAATCTTCTTTCGGAAAAATCTATTTACACTAAAAATTACATAAATAGCATTGGCATAGAAATTTTTTTCATTTTCAGATTTAGAAAGGTTCTCCATTTACAAAATTTTTTAAACTAACAAAATTGTGTTATTTTTATGAATAAACAAAAAAAAATTTCTAAAATAATAAGTGATACATCTGACTAGACTCAACACCATCACAGACATCAGAGCTTATGTAATTTCTTTTACTGGAATGAAACCTGCAAAATAGTATGATATTTAGTCCTGTATAAAATTTTTTTTATCTACATATGATTTAGATAGACCTATTAAAAACTAGAAACTGACACAACGTTTGTAGGAGACGATGGCAGGAGTATTCAGCGATGATTTCATCGTCCATCTAGGTTAAGGAAGTTAGAGGTGAAAGAAAATAATGAAATTTTTATAGCTTATAAGTGAAAAGATTATTTTAAAGCCAAATAACAATGAACAGTGATAATAGTTTAACAAAAACTCACTTGTCGAGGAGTAAGTGGATCTTGAATTAAAAAATGTAATCAAGGGCTTTTAAGTTTACTTTTGAAAAGAATGATTTAATAATTTACGCTTTGAGATACAATTTAACCCAGTTTTTCATGATTACTAAACAAAGGGAAGTATACAGAACTCCGTTACACTGGTTAAAGGATCATCATATTTCAAAATAATAGACATTTACTTGTTTATTGAACTTCACATGTCAACTTGATCGTGATGTAATAAAAGAATCCACAGCATTTACTATCTATTTGTTCTTTTCTGCAACTCTTTTTGACAACGTTTATCTTTTCAATACTCTTGGCACAATATAATAAACTATTTTCTCAATAAATTATAAAGTTTCTACCTGGTTGACTCTTAATGAAAAATGTATTTTGACTTGAAGAGTAAGTATCAAGCAAACCTTGGGAAAATCAAAAGATTACTATCAACAAACTGCTATGGTTATTCTTTACCTACCCTATTCATGCAGACGAAGTGACAATGGCTCTCTAATTTAATTAAAAACTCCGAGTAGTGATTTATGGAAACACAACTGTTTAGATGGATTTGATCCTTTAGAATATGTACCGGTATCTAATGACTGTAACCAACTATTTCCAAGTAAATATTTATGTTACATTGTTTAGAGACCCTTTGCTACTATTATGACTAATCGTTTTACTTTAATTTTATCAATAATGTATGTATTTAAGTTTGAATGACAAAGTAAACTCTTGTATCTGACAATATCAGCATCGATAGTTCTGATTGGATGAACAATACTGAAGCCAACACTGACCAAGATGCATATGATAAATCTTTAATTGTAGCTGTCAAGAAGAGGTTCCCGTTATGAAGTCACAAGATTCCTATCAAAGATTATACTGCTTTGAAAAAAAAAACATTCTTTGGCTAGACGTAAGTTAGGAGATACAAGTAGAAGACATTTAAGATGTCAAAAGCAGATGAAAATCTTTTCAAAGTCAAAACACAAAAACAAGAAAGTGAGTAATTCAGTACATGCCTAGTGATTCAGCTGCTTCGGGGAAAAAGGGCCCATCATCGTCATTTCCATTCTATGCAACGATGAAATTCCTAAATGATGTGATTGATTCGGTACCGTAAGTGTTCACTGCTTTTTATGCACAGTAGTCTGTATGTCACTGAACATCTATTAGTTGACTTTAAAATGGCTTCTTCTATAAGAAATTGTGTTGGCGATGCAGTTAATATGTCAACCAATGTGGAGGCATCCCTTGAAGAATAAGAACCACCTGCACCTGATTACTACGCAGAGAAGTCTACAAAAAGTATGTACATATTCATGGAACTTTAAAATAAATTAAAAAATACAATAACGTTTATTAAATAAGGCAGAATCGTTGCCAGATCAATTAATACTAAAGTTGCTGACTTTGATAGTGAGATTCTGTCTTTCCTCAATTGTGATCTAAAATAACATAATAATAGGTTATGATTAACAATTCTAGATGTTCAAAGATGTATACTGTATGACATGTGTGCAACACATTATTAGTTAAAATGGTACCCGATTAAAATAAAAAGTTTTATCTAAAAACTAATGGATAAGAAAATAAAGTTTTTTAAATTTTAATGACGCACATTTAATCTAAATCAATTTTATTTGGTAATTATATACTTATCTTACAATTTCTCAAAAGTTGCAGTTATTAGCTTTTTTCCATTGAAAGGGGACTGCTCCTTTGTTCATAAAATACTCTGCAAAGATATCCCTTACGTTTACTGCAGTATTATGCTTGGATCTTGAGTCAGTTAAAGGCAAATTGTAGCCGATATTAAAACCCTAACACAAAATTTTTTTGTAATTTTAGGTCAAACTAATGACAATAATTCATTAAAACCTCTGGTGATATTCTAAAAAAGTTTATGAATCCTTGTCTGTCATGGAGCCTAAGAGTCAAGACAAGATTGTCACTTGCACCCTGAGCCACTCTATTTACTTCTTTAAAAAGTTCAGACACCTACACCTGCTTTACTTGATAAGTTTCACTGTTTATCAATGCTCAATAAATCAAATACATTTTTTAAGTTTCATTTTCTAATATTGTGTTATTATACGTGCTACTTCGTTTTCTCTTCGGTAAAACGATAATTAAATTTTTAAGGTCAGACGATGAGATACGCATCGTTTTAGTTTGTACTTCTCTTATTATTAGTATAAAAAATGTTTTGTTTGGTAATAATTCCTTTAATAGTAACTCTGTGACCGATATGCCATAGGTTTGAGATTTAAATTATTGTGCCAACTAAACTTCGGCTGGCAGACTCCAGACTGTAAAACACTCATGTACAAGCACCCTAAGAGTACATTTATTTATTCCACGTAATATTTGAGTACTTGTAATTATTTATTACATAAAAAGACTGTGAGAAATTATAACTGTTCAGTGTTAGTACAAGAGCAACAACTATGACATAAAAAACCATAGCACAAAAGTATAACTGTTCTTTTGTAGTTGTGGTGATTGTGAAGCAGAAAATAGTAGGAAATCAAAAAATGAGGATGGATTGAGTAGGGTAGAGTAGAGAAATCGGAGACTTACCAGTATGGGATATAAGTATGTCGCCTATGAGTCGGCTTGAGGTGGCAGTCCCATGACTGCCGTGTCCAGGAATTGAGGAAGAATGTGAAATGATCAAACGCTTGTTAACATTAACAAGAAAAGGTTTAATGTTCACTAGTATGAAAGGGCTTCTCAAAGAAGCTGCAAAATGTGTGCTCACAATGATGGTTGATACTTCTCTGCTCGCGCAGCGGCCTGCACGACGAGCAGAGACGCGGAGGAAAAATAGGCAGAAGAAGGCTGAAGAGCCTACTCTTTTACCGACGGTTGCGCAGCAGGATTGGGTCCCCACACTACTCCCCCCTGAGACAGAACAAGTAAAAAGAAACTGAAAGGCTGTGGCTATAACAAACTGATAAAAGTTACAAAAATATAGAAATTGAATGCTGTCGCTGGAAAAAAAAGTATGGATAAAAAAAAAAATTTCTGAACGCAACTTGACAAAAACATTACTGATTAAATCGCAGTACAACACAAATTGGATTGTTTGTACTTAGTTACAATTAACGTTGGATACAATTTGTTTTAACGGAACAGAGTCTCTACACATAAAAAAAATGATAATTTACAGAGTGTGTGTAATTACGCTGTGGCCGCGCACGTGTAGGCCATTATTATATTGTAAGACTCAAATGATGTTAAATATAATTACAAAGTGTGTTTAGACACTACTTGAAGTCTATGTAGATTTGACTAATGATTAATTAAACGTAAAACATAAGCGTTGCTAGTTAAGAAGATATTTAAAAGAAGTTTTACAGACTGTTTTCAAAATTAACATTGACTTGACAATAACAGTGATATTAAAAACTATAAATTCGCAGTTTCTGAGTTACAAATTGGCCAACGCAAGGCACTTTGGTGTAATAAAACATTAAATGTAACGCAATTTTACAGTAATAGTATAACTGAGTAAATATAAAATCACAGTTGGCGTCAAATAAGCTGAGACTATATTGATTAATTTTCCTTAATATTAGCAATCAGGTAACGAAGAGACCAGAAAACAAATTTACTTAGAACTATTATTGGATGTGCTGAAATGAACATTTTTGTTGCATTGTTTATTGCACGGATAGGTTTCAAGTACAGGAATGGGCCTTGGAGGCAGAATGCAGGGTGTGGTGAGATCCACAGTGGGTGCCTCAAGGTCCTCCAGAACAAAGTGAGCTGATTTGAGTTGTTCTGTTGAGACAACTTTGTGTGTACCGTTTATATCTATTTTATAGTCGAGGTCGGAAATTCGCTCGATGATTTTGAAAGGGCCCGAGTAAGGACGTTCGAGTGATTTGGCAGCTAGGTTGCGACGAAACACATGTGAGTAAGTGCGAATATCCTTAAAAAAGAATAGGCAAGCCTTGTGGCGGTGCTCAACGGGCACTGGTTTGAGTGTTCTCATGTGTTCCCTGTAGTCCTCAATAAAAATTTGAGGATTTGCAAAAAAATTATCAGGGATAAAGAATTCACCAGGCAGGCGTAAGGTTGTACCATATAAGAACTCGGCAGGGCAGGCTCCCGTGTCAGTCCATACTGCGGGGCGGAGGCCAAGCAGAAAGATGGGGAGAAGTTTAACCCAATTAGGATAATTGTGACATATGAGTGTGGCCTTGAAACTGCGATGCCAGCGTTCTATGAGCCCGTTGGCAGCTGGATGGTAGGCAACGGTTCTTTTGTGCTGGCAGCCTATGAAGCAAAGGTAGGCGTTAAATATGGTGGATTCAAATTGAGATCCCTGATCTGTGTTCAGAAATCTTGGGGCACCGAAGCGAGCGACCCAAGTCTCCTGGAAGGCACGAAGGACCGTGGAGGCTTGAGTGTCTTTGAGACGGACGGCCTCCACCCAACGAGAGAAATAGTCCATGATGGTTAAAAGGTACGAGAAACCCTCACAGGTCTTGAGAGGACCAACGATGTCCATGGGGACATGACGAAATCTGTCGTCCAGAGATATAAATTGACTGGGCTCGTTTTTAACATGACGAAAAACCTTAGATTGTTGGTAATCGAGACAGCCATGACACCAAGATTTTATATCTCGGTGCATGTTGGACCAAACGTATCTTTGACGAATCAGTTGATCTGTAACTTTAGCGCCAGGATGAGAAAAACTATGAGAAAGATCAAAAATTCGTTTGCGTAAAGCTTTTGGAACGTAGAAACGAATAATTTTGCCAGTGAAGTCGCAGAAAAGACGAAGATGCTCGTGACATAGTTCGATGCTTTTGAGTTTTAATGAACAGTCTGAAGACTCGAGGAGTGACTTTAGCTCGACGTCATGCTACTGATGCTGAATAAGTTCAGGCATCTCGATATCAGTAAGTAGGCGAATCATGTCGATGCGAGAGAGAGAGCGTCTGCTGCGACATTATCTGTACCGGGTAAATGTTCGATCTCTGTGGAAAATTGAGAGATGAAGCACAGCTGTTGGCACTGACGAGGAGAGGCTTTATCAGCCCTTTGCGCGAAAGTATAAACCAGGGGTTTATGGTCAGTGACGACTTTAAAGCACGTACCCTCAAGAAAATATTCTAAGTACTTGATGGACGTGTAAATGGCAGTGAGTTCCTTGTCATAAGCGCTATATTTTTGCACTGAGCTGGAGAGAATTTTTGCGAGAAGAACGCTAAAGGGTGCCAACTCCCATCAGTCAACTGCTCGAGGGCTGCACCCATGGCAAAATCTGAGGCATCGGTGACAAGACCCGTAGGAGCAGTGGAAAAGGGATGCACGAGATGACAAGAGTTTATAAGACTATTTTTATTGTCCACAAAAGCCTTGATGGATTCTTCCGCCCAATCCATTAGCCAACGATCTTTTTTTTTTTTTGGAGTCGTGCGTGAATGCATAGAGAGGAGCCTGAACAGATGCAGCATTAGGAAGGCTGTGCCGATAAAAATTTACAAGGCCCAAAAACCTTCGGAGCTTGACGACCATCTTGGGTCTGAAAAAATCGGCAATGGCCTGAATTTTCTCTTTGTACGGCCTTGAGCCATCCTAATCGATGAGGTGGCCAAGAAAAACGATTTCCGATTTGTGAAATTCGCATTTGGCTAGATTGAGGAGGAAGCCGAATTTTTTGAGACTTTCAAAAACCGTCTTCAGATGAGAATCGTGTTCCTCAGGAGAGGAAGAGAAAACTAAAATATCGTCAAGATAAACAAAAATTAAGTTCAGATCACCCAAAGCCTGATTAATATATCTTTGAAAGGACTGCGACGCGTTGCGGAGGCCTAAAGGCATAAAAACATACTCAAACAGAGCAAACGGGGTCGTGACTGCAGTCTTAATAATATCCGTGGGCGCGATAGGGATATGATAATAGGCTCTGTACAGATCAAGTTTTGAAAAAACTTTTTTACCCTCTAAGAGAACAGAATAATCGTGAAGGTAGGGTATGGGGAACTTATCGGAAACCGTGCGAGAGCTTAGACGGCGATAGTCCCCGCAGATTCTCCAAGAGCCATCCTTCTTACGCACTATGTGAATTGAGCTGGCCCAGGGGCTCTTGGAGTATCAGCAAGTACCACTTCTGATAAGCTGCTCGAATTCTTCTTTGGCTATTTGGTATCTTTCGGGATCGAGACGACGCGTGCGTTTGGTGACCGGTGGACCGCAAGTTTCTATATGATAAAAAACGTCTTTAGCCGTAATAAACTGAACAGGTTTTTCACCTGTGACTTCAGGGAAGTCAGCAAGAATTTGAGAAATTCGAGAGCTAGAGGAAAAGAGACTGATTATGGGTGAGGCAGCCTCTCTGAAACAGCCAATTGAGTAGAAGTTCGAGTGAGGGTCAATGAGCCTGCGGCGCGAAACGTGAACGATAAGACCAAAAAAGTGCAAGAAGTCTGCCCCCAAAATAGGGCTAGGAACGTCGGCATGATGGAATTTCCAGGGAAAACAGCGTTTCAAGTGCAGATTAAGCGCCAGGTCTACCTCACCGTAAGTGCAGATTACGGTATCATTGGCTGCGAACAATTTAAAGTCAGTGGGTCTAGCTGAAGGATCGGTCTTTGGCAGAAAGGAGATTTCTGCTCCTGTGTCAACAAGAAAAAGAAGACCAGACGAGATATCGCGGATATGGAAGCATCTTATTCCAGAGAAAACCTCGCTCACAGCTTCCACGCGAGGAGGAGAGCCTAGTTTTCCTATGCCTTAGGCCAAGAGCAGTTGCCATTACAGCGAAAAGCCTTAGCGCCATACTTACGATGGATATAGCAAAGACCATCAGAATTGGGGCTGGGGTTGGACTCAGACTGGGTAGCCTTGTCATCATTGTGGCGAGAGTGGTCGTTACAATTACGCGACTTTGAGCAGCCGCGGAAGGGGCCGATCGAATTTTTACCCATGAGGAGATCGACACTTTTTTTTAAGGTATCAAAATTGTTTGATAATTTTTCAAAAAGCTGAAAGGATCGATCATCCATGGACGAAATCGGAAGGTTAGCTACAGGGCTAATGGGTAGAGTCGTGGCTTGGGAATTAGTTCTGATAGCAGAGATATTCGTATGTTCGGAGGAGAGGGAGTCGCAGTACCTGTCTGCTGCCTCTGCTAAAGCTGTCAGGGATGTGATATTATGAATCAAAAGGGCTGCCCGACAACCGGGAGAAAATTACTCCAGGAACACGATCCTGAGGACCTTCTCCCCACAACCTGTCTCCAAGGCACGCATTCTGATCAAAATCATGGACGGTTTGCTTTCCAGCGAAACCTGGTTACGCATAAAGTTCACTATTTTGGGTGCTCGCGCAGCAGCCACTACCTGAGGTGTCGGATTTTCGCTTTCGTTTCATGTCAAAATCGTGTAGAACGAAATACAAATAAATAACAGTAAGCATGGCTTTAGGCGGAACACGAGGTAATTCCGAGAAAATGCTGCGAGTTGTGCAAGCATGTGCGTGTCGAGACACGACATATAATACGCAAGTTTACGTGGGCCCGCGCAAAGGCAGCAATTGTAAACAATGCGAGTAAATGTATATATATATATATGTAAGTAATCAAGCCGGTACGCAAAAAGAACAAAGCATGCAAACACTATTAAATCGCCTTAAATATAATTGTAAATGTTTGGTGAAATCACACTTCACAAGGTCACGCATGAGTACCTGCAGGAGCTGTGGCAAGACGATGAGCTGAGGGATACTGCAAGGCTGGAACGGTCAAGAGCGCTGTACTTAAAGCGTCCGGGTGGGCTCGAATGGCTTGGTGTTTTTGGCGTCGAGAGGCCGAGACGATGTATTTCAGGAGAATCATTGACGAGGTGTCAGCGTGAGCCCCAAGAAAGCTGGCTCTCTATAGGCAACAATAATGGCTGCCACTGCACAAAATTGCTGCTTACATCTTCCAAGAAGTAATAATACCTTTCTTCTTCCTTGAGACAGTCAGGGTCACCAATATGGGATATAAGTATGTCGCCTATGAGTCGGCTTGAGGTGTCAGTCCCATGGCTGCCGTGTCCAGGAATTGAGGAAGGAGGTGAAATGATTAAACGCTTGTTAACATTAACAAAAAAAGGTTTAATGTTCACTAGTATGAAAGGGCTTCTCAAAGAAGCTGCAAAATGTGTGCTCACAATGATGGTCGAGACTTCTCTGCTCACGCAGCGGCCTGCACGACGAGCAGAGACGCAGGGGAAAAAGAAGCAGAGGAAGGCTGAAGAGCCTACTCTTTTACCGACGGTTGCGCAGCAGGGTCGGGTCCCCAGACCAGCTTGGAGAAAGAGGGGGAATCGGTTTGCGAGGGTTATTCGGAGTGGTTTTATAGTTGATATTCCTTTTTTTTAACTACCTGTCATAAAAAATCGCATTACTTTGATGATTTCTGAATTACAAATAATTTGGTCAATAAATAATACAGACGAAATTTTCATAAGTAAGAATCAACTTCTGTCTCATCATGGCTACATCTTCTTTTTTTGAGCTTAGAGCAGATAAAATAAACGTTACGAAACCACTCCCATTTCGCCTTTTTTTAAAATTATTAATTCTGAAAAAATTTGTTGAAATTCTTATAAAAATATTTTTTGAACATTCAGCTAACATATTATACTTTTTATTTTTCGTATCAAAATTAAAGTTCCTCGATTTTATAAAATATTTTTTATGCGATAAAACTGAAATAAAAACCATTTTTTTTTTGGCTGCAAGATGACAGTCAACTTTGACTTGTTTTCACTCGAAAAACATGGTTTTTTGTAGCTATATTTAAGTATAAAAAATGCGTTAGGGTCAGGACTTTTGAAAAATATTTTTTTTTTACAATTAGATGAATTTACAAAAAGATATTGAGAAAAGCTTCGATTACCCTGCCGCTCCGATTGCCTCACCCTACCTTATGGTCTGCACAGTAATTTCTAAAATATAATTTTTTTGAACGTTTTCATCAATCATTTTAAACCTTTTACACTAAATGCAAGATATATCGAGGTAAAAATTGAGGAAAAAATACTTTCCAGTTGAGTGAGTAGAGTTCGAGTAAAAAGCTACTATAGGCCATCATAAGAGATGAAAAAGTTAAAATTTGGTTAAAATGAGTTTACACGGTTCATGGACAACCCTTATGGTAAGAGTACAAAGTTTCAAAGAGAATAAAGTCGTAAAATATGCTTTACCGAAGTGACTTAGCACGTTTAACGCATAGATTTGTGTCCCTTAAATAAAATCTCTTTATCAAATAAAATATTACTTACTTTTTTAAAGAGTTAGTTTGTATGAGTTTATCCACAAAAAAATGTTTTGTTTTTTTTTCCCTTATTTTTCAATAATAATTTTTTGAGACATACCCTTAAAACTGAGCTGATTTTGTTTGCAATTGCGTGTACTGTATACGTCAAAATTTGTGAACTAGGGTTTTAGTAGTGGTGATGATACTGTTCTTACGCGATTAGCGCAAAAAAACATCTTTATGCATTATAATAGATTAATAACAATTTCACGATTCTTGCCTCGTAGTGCATGATATTGCAAGAAAAATAAGGTCCATTCAAGGATGTGCCTAAAAAAAAATGTTTAAACGGGTACAAAAATGGTATATATTTCTGGATGTGCTTAAATATAATGTACTTATAATAATTTTAAGGCCAAAAAAAAACAACTTAATATTTCCTTAACTTGTAGCTGTGAGGCTAATAAATGGATCAGAAAAGATTTTTAAGCCTGAAGTTGGCAAAAAGCTTAAAACTGCAAACCTTTTTATATGACATAGGTAGAAATTTATTTATGCATAGCTAGTTTTTCACTTTCTTCAATCTTTTGAAGTGTATGTATGTAAAGCTAATTTTTCATTTCTAAATCTTAACTACATTTTAAAGTTCATAGCTCTCATTTTGAGGTATTGTTTTATAAAACTTTTACTTACTTGGTGAAAATACCGTTCTCGTCACTTGGATCAACCACATGTATTGAAACATTAGTTACGAGGGTGAGACTGTTCTCATCGCTAACGACTGCTTCCAAATCATACGATGATTTGTCGTAATTTTTGATGTCATCAACCACAGTTATAGTTCCAGAGCGCTCCTCCACAGCAAAAGGTACTAACATCAGAAACATGGTATTGTACATTTTATTATGAAGTAATTTTTAAGTAATCTATTAGCTATTTTTTACAATAATTTTGACTCTGTAAATTGCAGTTTTATAGTTGGACTTTTTGGATCAGGATCGAAATACTTTGTAACAAATTATTACAGTGATGAAAATTTTTTATGAACGCGATTCATGACGATAATTTAAAAAATTCAAACACCACAGACAAAAGGATAGAAACTGAATGAAAACAAAAACATCATTATAGCTAAAGTACTCACATAGCGCAATTCAGGATTTAGAATAAGCCAGTTAGGGATTTTCATATCGCAAGAATCACAAATTATTTTTTTATATAATCACTTGTTGGACTCTATGAGTTATATAACATACTAACAAAAAAGTAAAGTTTTTCTTGAATATTTTTTTATGATATAAAAGTTTTTCATAATTTGGTCAGGTCTACAATGGAAAACTTGCTTATAGTTTTTTAGGTATTTTTTGACAGTTGGAATTTTTTTTGGAACCAAATCACTTATGCCAGGTTCAGCGCGAGGATCTAGCCGAGAAAAAGTGTAGCGTTACAAAAAAGCGTTAAGAAAAACGGTAAGAAAATAAGAGAATGAAGGAGACCGATAACTACTCCCTTCTATGCACTGCCTCTGCTCCCCTCTCTCTGCGTACTAGCGGTGGGATATCTGGAGGTCATCATTAGGAAATTCGGGTATTTCAAAGTGATTTATATAAAGTGCTAACCAGTGAAAATTCTCAGTAGATCTAGTACTCCAGAGAGCGAAGGATACCTGGAGGTCATTCTCAGGAAGTTTGGGTACTTCCAAGTGCTTAAACAAAGTGCTAGTTGGTGAATATTCCCAATGATATTTTGAACTTCAGAAAGCAAAGAACACCTGGAGGTCATCCTCAGAAAATTCGGGTCTTTCAAGTGTCTAATATATCGTGCTACCCAGTGAACATTACCAAGAGGTTAGTATCGTGCTTTACCAAGTGAACTTTCCCAGATCCTGGTCTCGTAACTAAAGGTCACGTACAAGAAATAAAAGAGTTTTTGAAGAAACCAACGTATTGTCAGTTGTTTAACCTTAAATTCTATCAACAATTCGATTAACACCCCTTTGAAAACTGGAAGACTTCAGAGCAATGAAAATGTCTCAACTACATCAACTAAAGACTCGAAAATAGAATACAAAAGGGTTAGCAAATTAAATAGTCTGATCCCACAATTCAATAATGGAGACTTACCAATTTCTATTTTTATCAAGAAATGTTGAACCCTTGAAAAATACGTTAAGTCTGAAGGAAATAATCTCTTCATGTTAACTATTGAAGCTAATATTATTGAGGACGCCCACAATCAATTATTTATAAAAATGTTTTAGATCTCATAGATCTTAATCGGTTGAGGTGAGGGCGCAGGGAGCAGTGCTCACGGCCGTAGAGAGATTCAGGTTGGGGTCATGCAGGGGTATTTTATACCAGATGCTCAGTCATATAACATTCAATATATAATCTGCAATTAATGCAGCCGAAAATATTGAAAGTATGGAAAATTAATCTGGGGAACTACGTAAACCTTTGTCTGAATTAAATGGGAACATACCGTATATTAAGGATGCTCGCTTCGTAAACAATATGAATAATTGTAACAATAACTATAGGAAGATCCACCAAAGAAGTCAATCTAACAATCATGAAGGAATTTCTAATGCCAATAATCAAAACAATTCCAACAGCAACCATCATAATAACTATCGCGATTGCTTCAATTGTAAAAGATCCGGTCACTTTGTCTGTAAATGTAAAAAGAATTATTGCAACCATTGTATTTTGTTTGGGCATAATTGTAACTATTGTAAATAACAAAGGTATCCGACAAAAAGAGAAGATAGCGAGGCTTTAAGCTTCCATCGAGTTCGTCGAGTGGACGTGGCAGCAAACCCAGTATCAACCCAACAGAACACGCCAAAAATCGAGATATTATTGCCATTAGCCGACTGTAAAAATTAGACTTGCCTGAAATCTTAATACTGAGCCCAGAATTGAGACCCTTTTCACCGAATTCACTTATTGGTGGAGGTTTCAAACTAAACTTAATCAAACGAAAAATATTAAACGTTCTGGTCTTTTACGACTTTCTCTTTAGCTTATCGGGAATCAATCAAGGGCTTGTCAAAACTTTAGAGCAGGTCGAACTAAACATTAATAATGCAAAGCCCTCGGCGGATATTGTATTTGACGATTTCCTAATACCATACGATGGCATACTAGACGTAGATTTCTTGGAAACACATAAAGCCATTATTTTATATCCTGAGCACATGGTAATTTTTGAACCCCAATCAATACCTTTTACTATCTGCCACAACCAGCTTTAGCTTCCCACGAAAACTAGAGTTCTATGCAAGGTTAAAATTCGTAACCCTAACAAAACATATGGATACTTGCCAAGGTTGGAGGTTGAACCAGGAATTTACGGGGGCCAATGTCTTATCAGGAACAATGGGGAATTGGCTCATCTTTATGTTACCAACACTACATCTTAAAATATTAACTTTGCTATATTGCCTATTTATTTACAATCATACTATAATACAATAACGCCAATGAGATTTATCAAAAACATTTTGGAATAGCACCCTAGAATATCCAAAAGTATACAAAATCTGAGTCTGGACAAGCTAAATAAGGAGGAGCGAAGCCACATATTTTAATTGGCTTTATTTTGTCAATGTCAATTTTATGTACTTGGAGATAAATTAAGCTATATCATAATATTTAACATCAGATTTCTACTACTAATAACATATCTATAACCAGAAAGCAATATCACCATCCTCCTCATTTGCGCGACAAGATACAGGATCAGGTGAAAGACTTATTTAGTAATGATAGAGTTGAAGAATCAGATTCACCCTATAACTCCCCAGTTTTGATAGTCCCAAAAAAGCCTGATTCGCAAGGTAAAAAACGTTGGAGGTCGGTTATTGATTTTCGTGCTCTTAATAAGAAGACAGTTGCGTCTACATACCTATTACCCAGTACAACCAAAATTTTGGACCAATTAGGTGTATGTTAATACTTATCAACCCTAGATTTGGCCTCTGGTTACCATCAGATGCCTGTGGATCCAAAAGATGATCCAAAAATTACTTTCTCCACCTCCTTTTAATACCTTTAATTCAAGCACATGGCTATGGGCCTCAAAGGAGCCTCCACGACTTTCCAAGCATTAATAGAGAAAATCGTAAGCAGACTCCAAGGTATCGAATCGTTTGTATAAATGGACGATATTATAATATATGCGGTTTTGATAGGAGAGTCACGCCAGACATGTTAAACAATTCCTGGGACTAGTGGGTTACTGTCGTCGCTTCATTCCCGACTTTTCTAAAATAACAATTCCTTTAAATTCATTATTAAAGAAGGGTGTTTCATTTATTTAGCTTATTCCAAAGATGGAAGCATTCGAAAAATCCAAGAACTTTACGTACCCAACCTCTTTTGCTGTATCCCGATTTTACTAAACCTTTTGTTGTAACCACAGATGCTTCCGATCTTTCTCTTAGCCATTCTAACTCCGGAAGAAATCGGTTAAGACCTATCTATCGCTTACGCTTGAAGAAGTTGGAATTCTACGGAGATCAAATGTACTACTACAGAGAAAGAATTGATCGCTATGGTTTTTGTTGTAACACATTTCCGACCTTATTTATATAGACAAAGATTTACCTTAGTAAGCGATCATAGGCCTCTAGTCTGGTTACATTCCATTAAAGACCCAACTTTGCAGTATATTGAAAAATTAAGTTACACGAGTATGACTATAGCTTTATTTATAAATCGGGAAAGATAAACTCCAATGCAGATGCACTGTCGCGAAACCCAGTACCCTCATCTACTCTCAATTACTCCAAGAACACCCCATACGAGACTTAAATTGATAGTCCTTCTATGTAGATACGATGAAACCAATCTTTTCCGACACTTCCTCTGACAAAACTAAAGAAAACACGCCTGCTGACAAAACTACTATTACAGAAACAGACGCCCTAGGAAGAGAGAGATACGCAAACTACGAACTGATACGCATAAACAATGAACTAGAGTCTATTTTCACCTGCCAGTAGGCTTAGAAAGTCTCCTTAATCCAGCAACGGTGTACAAGACACCATCAGAGTCCAGTCTGCAACGTCAGACACAGCTAGGAGAAGAGGGAATGGTCCAGAATACAGATAGCGCTTGTACTGATGGTTTGCCTCTGGTACACAAGCCGACACAGCTAGGAGAAAAGGAAGGAGGAGGGAAAGCAAATGGTGCAAAGGAGCCCATAGAGAAACAGGGGGGACGCCCCTGAATAAATACGAAGTAATAAAAGGAATACAAATTTTAAGGGTTGCGGACTGACGACGAGTAGAAAAAAAAGGTAATTAACGACGATAGGCATGACGATAGAGACGGTGGCCGAGAATGAGTTTTTGTAATTGAGCATAAAAAGTTCTCGACAGATCAGTTGCTTTTAAGAGAAAACAGTTTCACGCATTTTATGTCAGTAGACAGAATATCTGTGTGCAAAACAATTGAAAGACTTGGACATGATTGACATGGGGAAAATGAAACTTGAAAACCCCGAAAAATTACAAAACAGATTCATACAACAGACGAATAATTTTTCTCCTATTCATAAAGAGTTGATCAGAAGACACACCTTCGGTCCCTTCACAGTAGTAGAATGTCTGAGAAGTTTAAAGGACGCTGTGATTAATTTAAAGGTAGTTACTGTAAGTATCGCCAAAATAAAAGATTAGAAAACCTTCATTGGTTACTTGTTAATATTTGTTACGACAACACTGAAAGAAAGTAAATTTACTACTCACTATTTGTACTAGCAAGGTTACTATCCCATTACACGACGACAGTTTAGGAATACTCAATGAGGTTCATGATTCTCTGATAGGAGGATACAAAGATAGCAAAGGTCTACAGTAAAATACGTGAGAGATATTTTGGGATGGTAAATAAGAGAGCATTTCAGAATAAGTACGTACTTGTAGAGTATTCCAACGGAAAAAACAAGTTCACGTAAGAACTAAATTACCCATGATTATTACAACCAGCCCCAAAGAAGCTTCTGAGATCATAGAGATAGACATAGTCAGAAGGCTCCCCATAACCGCTGTAAGTAATAACCTATAAGAAACCAAGTCCCTTGCCTGCGTATCTTGAAGCTGTATATATGGAATGTTAACATACAAATTACTAGTAAAATTTCAGTTTTTCCTTAATATCTTCGCAAATTGTCGATCAATTAAAATACTCCTTCATTGAGATTAAAGACAATAAGAAGTTTGATAAATGCAAGTTTTTAAATAATTTTTAGCCAAATCAAAATTTTAAACTATAGACTATCTCCTTTTTCGAAAAAAAAACGTTTTTTTTAAGATATCACAGTGAATTTTCATTGAATGGTAATAATTCTTAATGAAAGTTAAAGATAGTATCAAGTAAAATTACTGTTAATTTTTTAAAAATTTTTGGCTTTTTTTGGCCAAAAATTTGGCCAAAAAAAATTTGGAGCGAAATTCAAGTTTTGAAGTAATAATTATCTTATATATTAGAAAAAATGACGTTTTTAAACATATAGCAAATTTTAAACAAATAATAATCATTCTAGATAGAGGATACAAGGTAGTATGAAGTTTCATTACTGGAAAATTTTTAATACTTTTTTAAGCCAAAAATTTTCAAAAATTTTACAGTGGTGATACTTGATACTATTTTCAACCAACATGAGAAATTATTACTATTTAATTAAAATTCACTCTGTAACCCAAAAAAAAACATCTTTTCTTAGAAAAAGCGAGACAATCAGCAGTTTAAAGTTCGAATTTGTCTGCACACGCACAGCATAACCTCAAAATAATGAAAAAATGCGATATCTTCACGGTAAAGAAAGATAGGTCAAAGATAAAAAAATATACGGGTTTCTTACATGGAAATGAGATCCTTAAGGTGCACAAAAAGAGAGGTAATAGTTGATGTTACAAAATAACCTCAATATTAATTATTTAATACAATGTCTTTCAAAAATTGATTTTAGAAATTGTGAAAACATTATACCATAATAAAGAATTCTTACTATAAATTTCTAGAATCGATTCCCTAATTATTTGATACTGTAGCATGATAAGAAAATTATGATATGCATCTAAAATTTATTCCCAAAATATTTTACAACAACATAACCTTTAAAAAATAACGGAATAAGATATATAAAAAAACCAGATATACAAAAATTAAAAATTTTTACGTGTATACTGAGGAGAATAAAATCATTGACGTCAAACAAAAAGAGAAGTCTTGGTTGGTGTTGTAACATTAAAGAGAGGCATGGATAGAGAGAAGAGCAGAGCACGTTAAGGATTAAGTTTACCAACCTTACGTACAAAAGGGACTTCGTTACAAATGCGTGTCCCACGACACGTTCTATTGATTTTTATTTTTTATTAGATAATTCATTACTTTTAAAAAACTGCTATTCATAATAGAACATACCTCCTTCCTGATAACTATGCAGAAGATCGTAGACCAACGTCTTGCTCTTAACGATCTCATTCACTCTAACTTGTCCAATGCTTGTTCCAACTGGAACGTTACCACCCACCCAGAACTCGTATGGCGCTCCAACAAAGTCTGGATCTTTTGACTCCTGGCCTTAAAAATTTTTTTAAAAAATTCATTTTTTCACAGCTCTAAAATGTAGGCACTAGTTGTAAAATCTAATTATTTACAATATAAGTTATTATCTAGTAACTGGTAAGTCTTCAAATGAAAAACAGTAATAAGAGTAAAATTAATGCATTTTTTTTTTTTAAATTAAGTTTTTTTTACATTATTTTTAATTCTAAATGTACTTAATAGAAGACAATGAAAAAGCAGGATACTCAGTTAAAAAAATTTTATGCATGGTAATTTTTTTGCGTAACACATGCAATTGTCAGATTTTCGTATTTTTCTGTGAATGAATAACAAGAAATATATATTTTAACAAAATAAAAGATTATTTTCTTCTACAAATGTACTTTCAACCATCGATTTTGTATAAAAAATCTTTTTAAAACTACGATACTATCAACTAAAATGAAATTTGAAGGTTTTACATGGTACGTCTTTCATGTTTGGAATTCTGAGTTATGTAATTCATTGACAGAAATTCATGAAAACTCAGCTAATCATTTTTCCAAACAGATATTCTTGACACTTACTTACAATAAATTGGCAAGATTACGGGGGTGTGGTCACATGGAGCATGAATTCCGTATACGAAACCAATTCGAGCCTATGAGAGTGCGAGAGAGGTATTTTCCGTACACCTCTCTCTCTTTCTCTCTCTCGCTCTCATGAGCTACAATGGGTTCCATGTACGGATTCCATACTCCATGTGACTGCACTCTTCACCTTGCAATATAAGTGAAAGTGTAATTGAAATGTTTGAATTGAATCATCATACAAACATCAGCTGTTAAAACTATGAAGTTTTGAAACCATAATTGAAATGGTATGTAGTAAACAACATAACTTTTCAACGGCCACTGTTAACCATATGCGCGTAATCTGATATTTATTTGTTATACAAAGAAAATAATTACAGAAATCTTTACCATAAAATCAGCGGTCATCCTGGGATATTTTTGAAATACGGAAATTTTTACTAAAATTTTACGTAAGTTTTTATCGGACTTGACTGCTATTTTTATAAAATTTGCAGGGGTGTCGTACGTATTAATACAACGTGACAATTGTTTTTACTGAAAGTTGAGGTCTTTAGAACTACAGCAGATGGCTCGAAATTGGGTCCCCATACAAGGCATGTTGAAAAGGCTTCTCCACGAAACTCATTAAGGCCCTCACCTTTAGCTTGTGCCATAAACCTTTCGATTTGTAATTCGAAGTCTTTACAAAACCTTACGTAGTATATACTATAACATGCTTAGCTTTCTTGACAAATATAGTAATTTATTGGTAAAGTCGATGTAAAAAAAAAATCGGATCTGTTTTTACTTGTGATCTCGCCTAGAGCTACCTATATACTTTTTTAGGGATAATTTTTGAGTTCTTTTATGGAATAACCTACAGTGAGGTTTTGATGAATAATAAAGTTCGGACAAAAATTACTGTTAACAGTTGCAAAAATCTCCAGAATCACATAATTACCCTCCCTTTTATACGATAAAAATACCTCTCTTCTTATTTTCATGTTTCACTAGAAGTGAGTAACACATTTACCTAAAAATAGTACAAGAAAAGTATCATATTATTTAATTTAGTGGATTGTATAACTAGTGTGTTTGTTTTCTGAGCCACGAACAGTGTTACTTGTAGTAATTGCTTTTGCAGCACATAGCCTATACATTACTTGTAATGTTTAGCATTTTAGTAAGCACGTTTTTCAGGAATTACCCATGAACGGATAAATTGTACCCACCATCACTTTGAAGTACTTCAATCGTGACAACGGCAAGAGAAGATCGTTTTTCACTAGGATTTGATGGCTGATCTGCTGCTTCAATAAAAATTACATGTTTCCCTTCAGGAACCGAATTTTCGGAGATAGTTATCACACCAGTGTCAGGATCCACAGCAAAAGGTATGCTATTGTTGGAATTACCCAGAAGTTGAAGTGTGTACTGTACTAGGCCATTGATACCTAGATCCTTGTCAACTGCGTGAACCTGTTGAGAATAAGAAATATATTTTTCAAACAGTGAGATTGACCGTTGAGAAAAGGCAGTAACCACTTTAACCCTAAGTCAATTTCAAATCAAGTAAGGCTATGAATGTCATATATTGTAACAGGAAAGTGGAAAAAATCATTATTAAAAGTATTATTGGAAAGAAATATAAAATTGTTTGAAATTATGATTAACAGTTATGTACGTCTTTATTACTACTGCTAATGCTTGGAATAGTTTACTAAAAAATAAGTTCTTTTATAAAGCTTCTGATTTTCATGAAAACAAGATATTTTTTGTCAATGTTATAATAGTTAACGGATTAAAATAGTGGTGTATATGTACACAAAAATTTTACAAAGTTTTGATTAAAGATTTTTTTCATTGCAATGTATGAAAATATTTTAGAAACAATTAACTTTACTGATACGGTATTTTGAACGTAGATACATAGTGAGACCCAAAAGTTCTTAGTTTTATGGGACTCCACATAACTTAGTAAACATAGAAAGTATTTTTTACACTCAAATTTGAGAATTTAGTATACTAAGATATTACGTTTCGGTTACGTACGGTCATTCATGTTAATCAAGTATATACCTGACCAATGATGGTACCAGCTTTATAATCACTATGGGCAACAAATTGCAGTAAATTTCCAGGAACAAAAACAGGATTGTTGTCATTGGCATCAAGAAGTGTCACTTGAACGTCTACCGAGGATGAGACATTAAAGGGCTCGACGTCACTTGGACGCTTTTCAATAGCTACGACTTGCATTTTAAGAAACGATTTCTTCTCACGATCAAGTACATTTTGATTCTGTACTGTGAGCCAACCTGTTGCTTCATCAATAGCAAAAGCATTAGATGGGTCTCTCAGCTCGTATGTGAATTCACCATTTTCACCTCTGTCATGATCCACAGCCATTACCTAAAATTTTATCCAAATCTTATTTATAATTATGCTTAAGAAATATTATTTACCATCTAAAATAGGAGTTCACAGCTTGCAACAATGATCCATACTTTATGGAATTTTTTTTTTAGATGTATAAAATCCGAATTTGCACTCAGAATAATGAAAAGGTAGTAATCGACTGAGACTTTATTGTATATAATGGAACACTATTTCCAGACGTGTTTTCTTTTTTTATTCTAATATTTTCAAATAATATAAAAAGCAAAAAATACTAGCTTATCATAGCTCTATAATCGCAGAAACTTTCAAGTTTGAGTAGTATGAATAAATTTATAAAGTATTGTAACAAAAATTTTCAATGTTAAATTTATGCATTTTGAATTGTAATCCTAATCATAGTTTTTTCACTAGTACGTTGAAAAATTTTTTCATTAAAAAATTAAGTTTTTTACTTAAAAACAGATACACACGAATAATATAATAACAAAAATCAATAAACTGCGTTAAACACCATGATAAAATATTATCAAATGATAACATGGTATATAACATATCTTTTAATTTTGTTTTTTCACGTAAACAAAAACGGGCTAACATAGAGCGTATAGATTGAAGTTGTTCGATCAACGAAAAAGGGTACGTTTGTTTTAAATGTAATTATGTACAAATACAAAGTGACGCAATGCCAAGCTTTGACAAGCTCTATCTTTGACAGTTATTGCTTTGGGTAAAAAAAAATTGATTTCCGAAAAAAAATCGCATTTCCTCCTTATGTATAAATAGACAAGCTATGTCAGTTTCAGAGCACTTATCTGAGAGTAATACAGAATACACCACAAGACGTACGAGTTGGAACGGGGCTACCATTGGGTATGCACACGTTAAAATCTATCGAGACTCAATCGATTTTATCTTTATTCGTAACCAACTTGCTGATAAGTCCACCAATTTCTCCTTTCTCAACCATATGCCAATAGTACACACTGCAAACCTTTTTCTGTATCTAGCTACACCTGATGCTTAATTTTCTAACCTATAAGTACCTACCAAACATGAGGCTAGCCCCTAGAGCAAAGCTGTAAATTACATCATACGGGGGGAGGCACTCCCAACTTAATTCCTGAGAAACAAGGCAGTCTTAGTGGCTACCCGACTCTCATGAATTTTGATACTTACACGAATGTGGCTAATGCCTGCAGGAAAAAAACCAATGAAACACCAGAACATGACGTAAAGTCCGATATCAAAAAACCCAACAGAGAAGAAAGTCCTGCTGGACCTATCCCATCCCTACAAATACAGCAACAATACAATCCACAAACGTCCAAATTCCTCCCCACACTCTCCGATTACCCAGTGGAAATCAGGGGTCCATATAAAGTAATCGTCTAACCTATCTCCTCTCCTACAGAAAACCGTAAAAAAGCCATATACACCCACTTAACGTCGAGAAACTTGATTACTACTCTCTACCCTGACCAAATCGAAAGCTTCCAATATTAAGGCAGAGACAAACTCGTACTCGTCACTTTCCATCGCAAGGTCACCAATGCAGTTCTGCAATCAAACTCTCTGAAAGAAAAGGGATTTGAAGTCTTTATCTTCTCTGTCGATATCTTCAAAAAAGATATAATTAAAACTATATCCATCTAACGCACTGAATCAGAAGTTCTACAAAATTGTGTTTTCCACTCTCCAGCATCAGACTTGAAAGTCTATAATGCTGCGAGGTTTAACAGAAGAGCCACTACAGGTGATAAAATTGTGTACTTACCTACTGGCACGGTTTTTCTCACTTACACAGGTCAACTCCAACCTCAACGTGCCTACCTGTTCAAGCTTAAAATCTCGGTTGAAACATATATCCCTCGAGTGAAGCTATGTACTAAATGCTACAAACATGGTCACATTAAATCCAACTGCAGATCCAAAGCTGGGTGCATTCAATGTGGTAGCTATGAACACGACCAAGGACTATGTCCAACCCCTCCAGATCAGGCCACCTGTATCAATTGCAAAGAAGTTCTTCATCTTCCTACAGACCAGAATTGCAAGATCAAAAAATTGGAGCAAGGTATATTAAAACATGCAGTCAAGAAATCTGTCACAGTCATCCACCAGGCTTCCTTTACCAACTTCCCAAAAGCTAACTCGATTAAGACAACTATATAAAAACGCCCTCATATATCCAACTGGACAAGATAAATTTACGCCCACAGCGTCTCTGAGCCTAAACTTCACTTCTAACACACAGTATCATAGTTTGACTCCAACTCACAAAGACTTTCCCACAAATGGTTGCACTATCCTGACAAACTCCGACGGTATCACTGCCAATGACGTCTCAGTACTCATGGAAGATATTGTCGGCTTTTTTGTCTCCAACACAAACCTTACTTAAGTAGTTAAAAATAAACTATAGTTAGTTCTTGACGCACAAAACCTATTTCATATGGATCTAACCACTATGGAGGATAAAAAATAGAAGAACCATAGAACATGGTGATCTTGCCAGTACAATAAAAAATAACATACCCTTTCAAATAGCAAATAACATCTACCACATGGAAAACAAGTTAGAAACTCTAGTTGTCACCATTGCACTAATAAACAATTTTAACGACTCTCACAACTCCCTACTTATAGTTTTACTGTACAGAGTACCTTCTAAATTCACCACCTTAAATTAATGGAAGAGCCTATTTAACTCTACAAGGCAATTAACATTTACCATACGAGCGGGTGATTTTAACTCTCATCATCAATTATGGAGGGCACAGAAACCATGCCCCTCTGGTGATAAACTCGTGGACTCACTTAACGATGTCAATCTCACAGTTCTCAATGACAACAAATATACCTACATTAAAGACACTTCTAGAACATCTTCCTTGCAACCATAGCCATCTACTAGCAGCAATACTATTTTATCAACACTTGACCTAATCCTATTAACAACTAACACAATCAAAAATTATTTCTAGAAAGTTTCAAGCTATAGAATAAAAAGTGACCATTGCCCAATCTCTTGCTTTTCATGTATGAGCCTGTCCAAAATTTCCTTTTAACAGCACCCACAAATTTGACCACAAAAACGTCAGCTGAAAAACTTACAATTGTCTCCTGGATACGTTCATCTCAAAAAACAGAGAAAGCATCATCTTACTAGATCCTGACACAAAATACCAAACTCTCATAAATCTTGTTACTACCATCATACCCTATCATAATAAAAAACATTCTGTAAACAATCCAGATTCTTCTACTCACACTAGTATGCTACCGCCACTACTAAAGACGTATCTAATTTCCTGAAGGATTTCACGTCCATAGCTAACAAAAGCATTAACACAGACCTGGTAAAAATTTTAAATGCCGATCCATTAAGGCCCCTCGGTGGAACACAGAATAAAATTTACTGAAACTCAAACTAGTAGAAACCCAAACAAAGAACCGACTCAGAATTATTAAAAGAGACGAATTCAAGCAGTTTATCGATAAATAATCACACCCAGCACTAATGCGAAAACCTAATGGAAAACCATCACCTCTTTCAATAATATAGTGAACAACAAATCCAATTTTCCACCAAATGGTATAGAACAGGGCAATAATTTCTTTTAATTCATAACCCACCACTGCCATGAATCACCAGCCAGCAACTCTACAGTGACTGATCTCAACCCAATAAATTGACTTTTATCAAGCGTCACACTTGACGATAATTCATATCTAGACCAACCATTTACACTTCAAGAACTCAAGCTTGCCCTAGATATTATTAATATTTACTCTTCCTCTGGTCTCAATCAAATCAACAACCTAATAATAACAACAACCTCATACCTAATGCTTCAAAGAGCCCCCGACTTATATCTTGAACTGTTACTAAAACTTAAAATCACTATTTTACTACTCAAAACTTCCACAAATCATGAAAAAATTTTCTTATTGTTTTTATCCCTAAAACTAAAAAACATAAATTTAGGCTCATTGCCTTAGCCTCTTGTGTACTGAAACTTGCAGAAAGAATTATTAACACCAGACTACAGCACTTTATCAAACACAATAATTTAATTCTAGATACGCAGTACGGCTTCAGAAAACACAAATTTTGTCGACGGGTGCTGGCTCACTTCCTAGCTGATACTCACTCTGTCAAAACCAACGACCAACACACTTGTGCCGTCTTACTAACATATCTGTCCAAAAATCCTTAATGACGTGCTTCTAAAAATATCTCTTCCCTCAAAAATGAGTCACTTTATTTACCATCTCACAACTAATAGAAGCCTATACTTTAAAATTGCAAATGACATATCTGGACCGTACTCAAAAAACATTGATGTACCTCAAGGATGCGTATTCAGCCCGCTACTTTACAGTATATACATCTACCAACTATACCAACACATCCCTGACAATGTTATTCTTCTCCAATATGCTGACGACTCTATTCTATATACTTCAGATACTGATATCAACACTTGCAAAACCAAGCTAGAAAACGCCTTACCCCTCACAAACCACTTCTTTTTTGGAAAAAGCTAGGAATTTCCTTAGTAAAAACAAAATTTTTTGTAGTTTCCGATCTACCTTCAGAATCCATTCAAAATCATTCTATAAACTTCAGCAATACCATAATTTCTCCATCCAGTCAAATACCTAGGCCTTACAATTGACTCACAACTAATGTGGAAGTCTTATGCCCAAATTGTTATCGACAGAATGTTCAAGCTTTTAAACGTAATTAAAATGTTAAGAGGCACTTGGTGCGGTGGACATCCTTCAGCACTCTTCAAAATTTACACCTGCGTTATCAGAAGTATGTTAGAATATGGCTCTCGACTCAAACGCATAACTAATGCCAAACTCAAAAATAGGATGCCACTCCTCCAGAACCAAGCCATCAGGCTCTTTGTAGGGTATAGAAATACCACACCAGTTAAAGTGATGCATTCCAAAACCAAAATACCTCTTATACATTATACAATTCAACATCTTACAAAAAAGTTTACACTCTCCATAGTCCCTTTTCAATACTCTTTACTGTATTAAAGAATCTTTGACCTCACCAATGAGGTCTATATCTCAGACAACTTTGACACTACATCTTAATTCTCAATCACCAGACCCTTTCACGAGATATTTTTCTTAACTGACACATTTTTACAACCTTTTGCGATCCCAGTTCAATTTTAACACAACTACTGGGGTCTCATATACTCTCCCATAATTGATACCTGTTCTGGATCTACTATCAAAAAATCTATCAATCCCTCAGTAGAGTTTTCATCCGTGTCCACTGAAGCCCACTTGAAATAGTACGTTCTATTCATAGACTCTTTCAAAGATAATTCATCTTAGTACAACGGTGTAGACGTTTACTCATCCACCTCAAACACAATTCTGCAATACAAAGTCGCATCATACGCATTTATATTTACATCTGAGGCACTAAAAATATTCTTGGTGATTAATCACCTAAAAAACAACAAAATCACCAAAGGCACAATCTTTACTGATTCACTAAGCGTCTTAGAATGCATTAAAAAATTTTCGCCTATAAAATCCAAACATACTTCCCACTTGATCCTAGACTTAAAAAAACTTCTCCACGAAGGTCACAAATCCAACTGACAAATTAGGCTTGTTTGGATTCCTTCCCACCTTAACACTGAAGGCAATATAATCACCGACTCCTTAGCCAAAGAGGCACTAATATTACATGCCTATTTCACTACTCAGACTTCAACGAAATCATTAACACAAACTTTCAACATCTAACAATGAATTTCTTATTAACCTACAAAGATTTTGCACGTCGTCCATCTCCAGAATTAGAGCCAACCACTACAATCTGGCAGCCAGCCTTCACACGAAAAATTAAATTGACTCTCCCAACTGCCCATGTGGCCTTGACGTTCAAGATATCGAACACATTCTATAGTACTGCCCAGACTAGGGCACACACAGGCGTTCATTACTTATGAAACTCTCCAAGTATTTTGACAAAACAAACTCAAACATGATTAAAAATCCTACCATTCTTTCTAAAGACTCCACACTTCCACCAGCCATATTCAATTCCAAATTCCTAAAAAAAGAGTAACATCCTTCTCTAAAGACAATACACCTTTTTATTAAAATTCTCGTTTCCTCTTACATCCCTTATTTCCTTTAACAAAATAGGACTTACTTCAGCAAGCTGCAAACCAACTTCTTGAAACAGCTTTAGTTTAATTTCACATATGAAATGTGGCATATTGAAGTCATGTGAGTACCCATGGTTAATGAAATTTGTGTGTCCTATACATGTTCAATACTGTGCATTCATTTAAAGCATATAACATACTTACATCCAAGCTTACAAGAACGAAGATAGGGCATTGTTTCAAATAAAAAATGTGATGGTGGTTATAAAACTTTTAATGTAATCTAAAATTATCTTGACAGTAGATTTGTCGGTCTAATGGAATCACTATGGCGCTTCCAAGAATATCTCACTTATGGTAAATCAAGTAAGAAAGGTTTAAATTAGGCTTAGCATCTTAAAAATGAATAAAAATAGTATTTACAAAATACAAATTAAAAACTGTAGTAGAAAAATAGTAAACACTAATTTCAGCTTTGTCTGAAGAAGATAAAGGAAATATTTCTGTAAAATTGTTCAAATAAGTCAACATTTAAGAGTGCGACTTTTTAGCAATTACATTTATTGTTAGCAAAATAGAAAAAAAATACAAAAAGTAATGGGATTAGAAATTTAAATGTTCAATATTTGTTATGGAAGTTTCTCTTAAATACTAAAAACGAGTTTATCTAAAACTAATACGAAATTTTTTCTATGGTTTTTATTTTTCAGATAACGTTAAAGGTGGTAAAATGTGGAGTCAATATAGGAAAAAAGATACAGAATATCTTACAGATAAGAAGAAGCCCAT
This sequence comes from Copidosoma floridanum, assembly GCF_036245765.1. NCBI lineage: Eukaryota > Metazoa > Arthropoda > Insecta > Hymenoptera > Encyrtidae > Copidosoma > Copidosoma floridanum. Next base: position 14,824,733 of record NW_028321898.1, on the reverse strand, counting down.
GTTTTTACACCAAATGTTTTAATTTGAAAAGAAACCATGTAACTCTTTCGATTAAAATAAAAAGAGGATAAAAAAACAAATAACTGTGACGAGTTCTCAATAATCGGTCATGTATGCCCCAAGAGATAAGATAAAATACGCGAAGAAAGAACTACAAGAGTAATGACAGCGAAAAAAAAAATATAGTAAGACGTATAATGATTATATGATGATGATCCTATATACTACGTAAAAGTAAATATATGTTCAATTAATGAAGGGAAAGAAGAGTGTAAATATACACAGTGAGTCAGTATACTATCTTATAAAAAATGAATAGTTAGGCCACGCTGTGCCAAGTCAGTAAGAAACATAGGCATGTACGACCCATGGCGTCAGCATATATATATAACGTACAAAAAAAGGGGTCTTGGTTGACGTAACAACAATAAAGAAAGAGGTGGGTCCAGAAATAAGATTTATTTTTAATCAATTCATAAACGACTATGAAAAATAACACACTTTATCAAAGAAATAGAGCAAAAAAAAAAAATTAATGTGTGGTTTAACAACTCCATAAAAGATTTGCACAACTCAGATATTCTTGTACTAATTTAAATATAGATATTTTTATTTAAATACTCTTTAGCAAGGTAATTGATATTTTTAATAAATTCCATCATTAAAAACCTTTAGGTTATTAGATAAATACAGAGAGCAAAATAGTTGTTTTTTATCATGTCAGCAAATTTGGTTTTGAGATATTAACTTTCTTAATTATCAAAAAAAATTCTGGATTTCAAATGCATGTTCAAGACAATTAACTGATAGTATTATTCCTTTCTGTAATTTATACTTTAGATTAAACATAATGTACTAATACTTGACGGTTTCAACTAGTTTTAAGTGTTTATAGAGACAAATGTGCGATTTAGAAACCTCAAGGAAAATGTAGCTCTGCACTCGTGAATACACTTGTCTCTATTATCATATCTGTATTACACTTGAGTGTTCATAGCCTTCAGTTGTTTGTAAGTACCTACACATTTACTCCATGACATACTGCAGCCATCAATTTGTCATTGTAATTACAATCAATATTTTAGTTACTATTTTCATTTTTTAAATTACTATGTTTTTCTGTTGCTATTGACATTCCATATTGTAACTTAATTCATGATAGCAACTGCAGTCATAAATGATATTTTATGTGTTTTATGTCCATTGTTGAATTAGATATTTAAAGGTCAGACAGAAAGGACATTTAGATAGCTAAAATTCTTTAAATTACTTTTTACTGTACACTCAATAGATTAATTAAATTGTCTGAAAAAATTATATTTCATACATTTTTATACAAAAAATCGACCTTTAATTTATGGTTTACCTTTTTGTTAATTATTTATTTTTTAAGTTTGACGCAAGGCAAACAGGATTTACAACTGAGGTAGTCTGGTGTCCTATTACCATTGATTTAATATTTTAAAAAACCGAACTAATATTCAAAAATAAATGTATCAGACATAAAAATACATCAAAATCAAGGACATGATTAAAGTCTTCAGTAAGATAATCCAGATTTAATGTTCACAGACTAAATTAAATTTTCTTCATTGTATAGAAAATATCTGAGACTTATTATTAGTTTCGTAATGAAATAATTAATGATACGGGAACGAGTTGGAAAAGACGATTCAAGTTATCTTTAATTCTTTGTTATGTGTACAAAATTACGTAAAAAATCAAAATTAGTGGTAAAATATCGTTACGATATAAAAGAGCAAAGATCACTATACTTACTAAAAAAAAATTATCCAACAATAAAGGATTAGAAGGGGGACTGGGAAGACATACTCAAAAGGTCCGTCTTAACACTGAGGCAGTTTATTTTTGAAGTGATAAAAAAATGTTAAGTTAGATGCCATATTCTAGATAACATTACTAAACTTTCCCGCAAACGTCAATTTTTTAGGCAGAATAATGATAAAAAATTGTCCTTCTCAAAATTTAAAGCACCGAAAGCATCATTTGTGAGTTTAAAATCAAAATTATATGTATGCTTAAAAATCTTAAATGAAAAACTTGAAGAACTTAATAACTCTTGTAATTGAACATAAAATATGCAGAAAACACATGGATGCACAAAACACAACATAACAAAAACAACTACCCATTAAATACACTGTTTTCGAATAGAATAACTGTTTATGTGTAAAACAGAAATAATATAAAAAAGTTTGAACTATGTTTAATATCACCAATGATTGGTAATGAAAAATTTGTTTTAAGATAACTTTGAAAAAATGCATAATTTTTTGTAAGTATTTTTTGACGGAGTAACATTTCTTGGATGCTAAATAAAACACGTTTTTATTTTTTTTCATGGCAGAAATTATCGGGCTGAGTAGAGAATATTATTTTTTATACCATGGGCATACAGTAGAAAAATCTTGCCTGAAGGGGGTAAAATTCGCCCACAGGGTGCAAAGACATGACGCCCTTGGTAAGAAATATTTAAAAGTATATATAATTTCACAGAAACGTAAATATAAGTTTATAAGACTCGTAATGCTTGTTGAAAAAATTTACCTGAAGTACACTAAAACCATTGGGTAGATTCTCAACAATACTTATATTGTAAAAGTCAATCTCAAACTCCGGGAGATTATCGTTAAGATCGAGTAACTGAATCTCAACTTGAGCGCTGGAGACCCTTAACGGATTGTCAGTTTGGATGGCTTGTATCTGTAGCACGAACTTATTACCGTACAGATTACGCTCTGTATCGAGATCAATAGGTCGCTCAAGAAAAAGTGAACCATTATGCGGATCCAAATGAAACGTGTGTCTTTCGTTACCAGATACTATGACATAGTTCACTGGCTTATTGATTTGTCGATCCTGATCAATAGCTTGGATTGATGGTGTCAACTTGATTTCGTTGTGAATTATCTGACTCTGTACAGTAGTAGATAAAAAGTTTATGTATGTTCACAAATCAGTAAAATTAAATGTTAATTCATCTTATACGAATTAAAAAAGTCTGTAAAATGATGATTGCAAAAAAAAACATTCTTACAGTTGTTGGAGGATTTTCAAAAATTGCAGTACGATACACGTCTTGAGTGAATTTAGGATTTAAGTCATCATTGTCTACTACAGTTATGATTAATGAAGTATTTGTACTCTTTGGTGGAGATCCTCTATCCTAGGGAAATAAAAAAATTTCTGACTCTCATTTCGTATTAAATAAACTACAGTCTTACTGTTAGATAAGGAAAATAATTATTATTTTCAACTTAGAGTAAAAATTATCACTTACAGATGCAGTTACAGTAAGATTGTACTTCTTGTCGCCATTATCATAATCTAATTGTTTTTTTAGAATAAGCGCAGTTTTTTGCCCTGTTTCAAGAGAAAACTTGCCCTGTTCATTACCCTTGGTTATTGCGTAACGTACATCGCTATTCGGCGTATTTGGTTTATCTTTATCAAATGCAAAAATTCCTTCAAATATCGTAAGGCCTGTAAAACAATATCACATATTAGTATTATTAAAAATTGTCATAATTTATTGCGGTAACACATTTATTTCAACTATTTTCTACAATGTTTGGGTATAATTTAATATAAATCAAACGTTGACATTAACATGTCTATGAATTAAGCCAAAACATTTAACATAATATCAAGTGAGGTCAGTATTTAGGGTATGAAACAATATTCAAAGTTAAATATAGGTAACATAGGTTATTTTATTTGTTAAATAACTGATACTGTTTAACATCAAATATTGAAGAATAATTATAATTTATCAAATATTTCCAATGTTGCAATGCTTTCAACTACAGTGGGAATAGATAATGCGATTATTACTTCACAAATTAATATAATGTTAATATAAACATACATTTTATTATTACTTTTAAACAGGTCTAGTTATATTGAATTTTCTTTCATGTAAGGTTAAACATTAGGTATTTTTATTTAAGAAAAATTCGAAAGTTACACTTCATGCGTTCCTCCTTTCCCTTAATTCCATCACTACTGACCCCTGCATTACTTTGTTAAATAAGTAAATTAAGATAGAAAATGTTTATACAATCATGTATGTCGGCTCGGACATTGCCTCCCAAGGGTTTTGAAGATCGTTTATTACGAATTTGAAGTCATGTATTTGAGTGCAGGAATAGTTTTAATCTCTAAAAGTACCCCTTGGTAAAAGAAAATAAAATAATGCATTATTTTACCTTAGAGATTATCTTTTGGGGTTATAAAATCAATAGTACTTTAAGCTATTAAGTGAGCAAGGATAAGAATATCTTAGATCTTACGTAGTTTACGTGAAAGGTAATGCATTTTTTAACCTCTGAACATATTGCGTATACTATTATTTTTTATCAATTCTGCGCTGGAAGAAAGAATTTTCGTTCCGCTTCGCAGGAGTTCCCTCATTCAGCGCAGTATAGTGGAAAATTTTTTCAGCCATCATGCAATAAGTTCAAATTTTTCGTGAACGTATGTTTCGGGATAATTTTATACTTACCCTATAAAAATACCTTTTAACAAAACAAAAAGGTTGGATAAGTTTAATATGTTGTTAAGTAAATATTTTAACGTAAGGAGTTGCTGAAGCCTTTATACGCAGGCCATGAATAGTATTCTTTCTAATAAATCTGTAGCCTTGAAAAGTTCTAAAATCCAAACAAAAAGACGGTCGAGTTTTTTTTGCGCAATACACATTTTATGTGACACTCGTATTATAATACTGTTCAACACTCGTACTTTAACAAAATCAAACTAAATAATATTGACTTTTGACTGGTACTCCATAGAAACCCCACATTAAATAAAATAACGCCTCGCGATGTCGAAAGTATGTAAAAATATAAAGGCATAATTTTAATCCATTTAAAAAAAGGTTTATTTACAGAACTTATCAAAAGTCAACGTTTTTATGCTTGGATTTCAAACCTTTACAAGGCTACAGATTCGTTCGGAAGAATACCATTCATTGCCAGCATATGAAAGCTTTATTGCTTAAGTAAAGGTCTATAACAGTACATTTCACCTAGTTGGTGACAATTTGCTTAAAAATACTGATAGTAGAAATGAAACTATACCACACAATTTGAGGTATGCTTTGACATCACTAATCGAAGACATTCATGTAAAGAAATAAACCACTAACTGCAATAGGTAGGTTATTTCTAGCATTCACAGTATTACCAGTGTCATGAATCCTTGGCTCTTCATGTAAAAAGTTCTTTTAGGTTACTTTGTAACATTATACAGAAAATTTGTCAAGAAAAATATAAATACATTTTTAATTCTCTTGGCAACTGTGTTTCTTATGCATGAAACACTAATTTACGAAACATTTGTTTCGAAATTTGATCATATAAAACCAAGAAACGGTGCATTTGCTCAACACGTTTAAGATAATTGTAATTTTGACACTAATAATATTAATAACTTCAGCAAGTTCAATAAAAGAATCTGGTCTATTAACTAAAATACCAGAACTGGAAGGAAATATTGTACAAAAAGTGACTAATTCTACGTCAGCAGTTCTTGAGTAGGATTGAGATTACAACTAATGATTTAAAATACCTAAAGATAACACCTTTAACTTTGTAGATATTTCCCATACAAAAATACAATAATATCATTTCTACTGCGACTAATATAGAAAACTCACTACTTCTAACCGATTCATTGCCTGTCATTCAAAATATCCTTTATTTTTTCGAATCAGTATACTTATAATTTTCTCTTATTGATGTTGCACAAATGTTTTCACCGCAAAAACATTGATGCTACTGTAAAGATCCTGCCAGCAAATGATTTCACGCAATTATTTGTCGATTAACATCAGAAAACCAGACTCTGTTAACACAAATCTAAAGTGGGAGTAGTAAAAATAACTAAAAACTTTTTATTTACAAAATAAAATCAAAATAGTTTTTTCGTACCTGCGTCAGTACAACATTTACTGTGTATCCACTATGAAAATAAAAGCAACTGCTTTACTGTTTGTGGGGATAAGAAAAAGACACGTGGCTGGAAGTAAAGAAGCCTCTAATCGTCCGTTGACGAACAATCAATTATGTATAACGCACTTTGCGTGATCCGACTTATTGTGACAACATTTATTCTCAGTTTTATCATTTAATAAGCTCGCCATACTACTAAAGGATACCACAATTTAGCCATTATTAAGTATTTCTAGACGTATACATAAATACTCTAAATCTTTCTCTTGCAACATTTGTGTTTCCATTAATCACACAAATCTTTTTTTTAAGACAACTGATAATTCAAATGCTATATCGTCACAGAAATAAGTAGATAATTATTTATAAGTATGTTTTCTAATGAAAAATGTATGGGAAATAGTATGATTGATAAAAGGAACATTGGAAAATTACGTATAATTTTATTTCGTCCTAACTTGAATCAAATACAATTTTTCTTGTGGAATGTAATTTAATGCAATTGATCTTTGAAAAATCTGACCAAACAATGCACACGGTCAGTGTCACCCAATTACACAACTAATAAAAACGCATCAGTCACTTGTTAATCAATCTTTTAAGATGAGATAGATATATTCTTTACTTTTTTGGCTTAGGTTTTCTAGTAGCAAGTTGTAAGTTTTGAGAAGTCGCACATCCCGCGCACTTTTTATGTGAGTGCGTAAAAATTAAGTAAGAAGTGTGCAGATTTGCTTTTTAAAACTAACGATCTGTTACAAGTGTTTAGAATATACTGTTAAAAACTGTTGAATGAACGTAAGAATAGCAAGGGTGGAGAGCAAAAACTTAATCTTGAGAATTAAAGATTAATCTTTTTGACTGGTTATTTCAACCACGCATGCACTGTACCTTCTGTGCATGTGTAGTTGACGGAAATTAGTTATAAAGATGAAGATGCACTTAACGTTTTTAAAATTAAGTCCCTGGTTGTCAGTTGACACACAAGATAATTCAATCACACATTCAGTTTTCAAGACATCAAAGTTTTGGATGTTGATAGCAATCGACGAAAAAGGATAGTACCAGAAATCCAATAGATAAATTAAATCACAATTAGTTATACTTTCACACTTTTTTTTGTTACGTATGCACAATTTCATACTACAGATAAAACCGTTTTTGTAAATGTTAATTATTTTTATTTGTGTTTTTTTTATGTACCTGACAAGGTTGATGTTTAGACTATCAAACCGTCGCTGAAAATTGAAAATATTTTTTCATCATACTGCACCGAAAGTAGGAACTCCGGGACGCTTTGCGGGACGAAAATCCCTTCTCTCAGTGCAGGATTGGTAAAAAATAGAATACACGCCTAGTGAGCGAAGTTAAGAAATGCATGTACCTATACGCATGTTGTGCCTACATACATATTTCTTTAATTGGTTTAAATTAAAATTTATTTTACACTAGACAGACAATTTTACATTCATCCTATAAATGTTACTGGTATTACTGAATATTGCTATTTGAAATTATATAAGACCAAAAAAAAATGAACAAACTATTACTATACCTGTAGCTGAAAGTTCTTCAACTGCAACATTATACGGAGCATCGTAAAATTGGGGTGCATGATCGTTTACATCTTCTACATAAACATTGACAGATAAATGCGATGATACCTAAAATAAAATAAACCAAATTAAAATAGACACATGTGATTTCAGATGGACGTAATAAATTTCTTCGTATTGGTAAATTAAATATTTTTTAATGTTTTTCTCACGATTTTAAACATTGACTAAAAACTAATACTGCAGTTGTCAATACGACTTATGACCAAACAAAAATGTTCGCTTAATATGTATAGTGTTAATGGTTATTCATAATTATTATATCGTAGCTAATAATTTGAATTTGATGTTGTACACAGAAGAAATAAAAAATTAATAATCAAAGATCAAATAGTCCATAAATAAATATTAGATTTTTTCAAAAATGCGGTTCTGAATTTTTATCATTATAACGGTTCTTATGATTTGATAATCTTAAATTTTTCAAGGAGATGAATTTTGCTAGTAAATAAAAAGTAATGAAGGTTGCGTTCGATTTAGTCATCGGTTCGTACCTTGTTCCTACCAAATCGTACCGTACTACTACTATGCATGAATAGTTTTTCATGCGAAATATAACTTCTTAAAGTAAGTTTCACCAACGGATAATTATTACTAATTTTTAATTGTTCTTTTTATAATTAATAATAAATAGCTGAGGATCCAGATAAGGTATAACAGTGAATCATTATTAATCAAAGCGTGATAGTAAACAGAAACGTAGTTGGCCAGTGGAAGCATTCAGAATGTCTGTAGTTGTACCTACTTGTAACGAATATTCACCAACATGTGTGGATATACATGCATTCATATAATGTATATACATTATCTCGCATATATGCGTGTGTGTGTGTGTATTTATTGTAATGTTAATACATGCATATGTCAAATATATTCGCCATGTATTTTGATGGAAAAAGTCCAGAAACCTAATGCACCACTTATTTTACATGTATATAGGGGAATATTAAATGTATGTAGCAAAATATTAGTTACTAAATAGTTTTGATATTTAAATTAAAAAATAACTATGACATGTTTGAGAAATCAACCTTAACGTGTATCTATTAATTAGGATTAAATTAAAGCGGGTAGGCGTTTGTGTGCCAGCACATAAATTGCAAAGAGCAAGGCGTGTGTATGTCGAGGTTACCTCAGTACCTTCAAGTTTCGCTTAGTTCCAAACGAGCCGTTATACTGTAATGTGGCATAATTACACGCAATTTTTAAAAAATCAATAATTTAATTAAAAAAATAGAGGTATGTATTTTGTGATCAGTCAAAAACGAATACACTTATTGTATCGTTAATAATTTTCAACCCATTGAAGTTTTAATTAAGCTAAGAATACTGGCGTTTTCTTTTGAAATTTTTGAGGTAAGCATTACTTAAATAAAAAACGTGTGCTGAGGCAAAGTGGGTTGCTTAATAGGTATCCGATTTGCACTGATATCATGTGTTACTTATTTTCTTGAATTTTTTTTAGGCGGTGAGTAAATGTGAGTAAAAAACAGAGCTATTTATGTCACAAATAAGACACTTGCTTAAGAAATTTTTTAAATATTGTTTACTATTTTCAAAATTTCAAGCTACCGATTCAATAGTCGTTTGGATCTAAGTATATCAATATTTTTATAAGCAAGTCTCTTAAACTATGGAAGGGAGATTAAATCATATTAAAATAACCTTTTTAGTAATTATTTAAATCATGTTTCCTTTCATTGCAGTGCCTTTTTACTTTGCCAGAACGGATAATTCACTTTAGCCCCCCACCTCTAGGGCAAAGCAATTTTTTCAAGGGTCTTTTCATTTTTAATAATAGAGCAGAAATGAAAAGACAATAATCCAGTGTTGCTTATTAATTTCACAGTTCTACGTGCCTTCTATAAAAAAAAATAGAATTGATCATTATCATAATCCAAATACTGAATTTTCTGAAACTTACTCCTTAACTACATTAGGCCACCTTCCCCTATGTGACAACTTTCACACAGAGATTTACGGATACACGAATACATACATACATACATCAGGGCTGGCAGGCACTAGCGCTATTTGGATTGAGCTTTCATTGTACATTTATCTTTATCACAGGATTCTTTACACTTACACCATTCTTGATTGCAGCTTCCGTGGTTTCCAGAAGCATGAGGTACAACAGTTAACAATGTTTTTTGAATTTTTTGTTTACCTATCCTTTATTTTGTTTGATAAAAGTAAAAGTAATTTGAAGAGTATTCAATGACAGAGTGAGGTAATTTCATTGATAATAAAATATTCCTGAAGTTTTCATATACGTGATTATAGTCAGACTACTTTTAAATTTCGTAACTTTCCTGATCGAATAAAGGATTATTCACGAACAGCTCAACAGCCATGATATGCTGGGTCATATCGCTTTTGATGAACTGTTAAAATTTAATCGACAACTGTGATCACCAGGATTGTGTCCCATTTTGCAAAGCCCTACCTAACGGCGTATGATAATATTTTACCAGAATTGCATACAATAGCGATTTCATGTCTGATGATTGAATATGAAAAATTTAAGCCAGATTTCAAGGCTGCAATTTTTCAATTTTGTATAGATGTCCTGTACACTAGATCGTACTTCATAAGCCATTAAGAGGTTTTCCAGTGCCTCTTTTTGCCAGCGATAGCTAAATGAAGTTTTCAAGTAAATATTCTTAGACAAAACGGCACATTAACCTTCAAGTTCAATAAACTTTACTGTACATTGATACTACAATCCTCCTGTATTATCTTGTACACTTATCCACTCTCACCCACTGTCTATCTATGAATTGTTGATGAATGAATTGTTGTATAGCGTGGTGCATACAACAATATAGAAGACAGTTAACATGGAGTTAAAAAAAATATGGAAACTTATAAGTAAAAATGAGTTTATACAGAATAATCCTGAAACTATACAACAAAGTTTTGCATCGAAATTCTTGCACTTATGTTGCAAAGAATTAAGTATAAATCACTCTAACTCTACCAAAATTACCCACAAAAAAAAATACAATTATCGAAGGTATACGAAACTATAAACAACAAGCACTGCCATATTACTGTGACAAAGCTCATCAATGAATTACCGAATGATATGAGAAATAATTTTTACATTTACGATCTGCCAGTGAGCACCAACCCTTTAGAAAACATATTATAAAATTTAAAATTTTCAAATCAGGAGGGTTCGTTATACAAAAATAGAGATCGAATTACGAACAAGCGCTTGGTAATTAAGAAAAAAAAAGATTTGAATCGGAGAGTGCTACGATTAACAATTATGTTATGAAACTTCTCGGTGTTGTTTGGGACGTAAAGACAGATAAGATAACTTATAACCTACAGCCTACGAATTAAAAAATAAAAAATAAAAATTTGCTGAGACCCATCATTTTATTGGCAAAGGTTCTTATACAGGATTACTGGAAGGTTAAAGTGAAGTTAGATAAATCGGTACGAAAAGAACTGCAGTCTTGGTGAATTTAATTTGAAACGCAATCCCCTTTAACAAACGACCTATCAATCGATAGACAAGTTTTACTTGATAATCCCATTAAAATTGAGGTTCCCGGCTTCTGCAATTCTAGTAAAATCGGATGCGGTGCTGGCATATACGTTCGATCAATCGACACATTAGGCCGTATTGTATTTAGGTTGTTGTTGCCAAATCTAGAGTTGCACTAGTTGAGCTGGTCACCACTCCAAAACTTGAACTTTACGCTGTCTTGACGCTTACAAGCTTTTATAAAGCAATTCGTCCTTCACTACCGTTTAAAATTAACCAAAGCGTGTTGTGGTCCGACTCAAAACAAATTGAGTTAACGTTATTCAATCACTGTGTAAGGCAATGGAGTGGAGATGTTCAGAAACCAACTCTGCTGGTGCATTATCTCGTAGTCAAACTCTATCAAAATTTTTAAAAAACAAGTACCCCCAAGATTTTCATAGAGCCAGATAGCAGACTCACCAGCTTGTCGAGTAAACAAGGTATCGGTATTTTATTACGTCAGGTCGATTTCTCTGGACTGATCTTCATTAAAGAGAAAAAAGAGCGTAATTGGAAAAAGATAACAGCATGTGGTTGTACTTATGTTTGCTTAGCATCAAATGCCGTTCTCTTAAAGATAACAAGCAATCTGACTACTGTAAGTTTCTTGGGTTCGTTTCATCACTTCATATCGAAAAGAGATTAGCCCGTGCATGTATACTGAGATAACGGAACAAACTTCACTGGTGAAAATAATCGACTTCAGGAATTGTACGAGTTCCCGATCAGAAAAAGTTGGTTGGCAACCGTAAAGAATCATTCGGCCCGACTGCTGGGTGCCGAATAATATTACTGTCGGTCCGAAGGAGGGGCGTGCGCAAATTTGACCTGTGGCCCGACAATAGGCAGCCAAACATTCGGCAGCCGAAGGTGGCCCTAAATCTGCCTAACGTCGTTTGCCACTAAGTAGATGCATATATCGTCATGTAAATATATACACATATATATATTGCCAGCAGACGACGATGTGCAGTGCACACAGCAACTGTTTGTTCACGCACTCTCTGTCTCCCTCACTCTTATGGTATCGGGCAAAAATACCATTGTTAATTTTTATCTCAAAATTTTGTGCTGGTCCAAACAAAAGTAAAAAATCAAATCGATAGGAAATTTTTCACTCTATTCGCTAGTATTTTTATTTTTATCCTATTTTGTACAGTTAACGAGATATTTTCGGAATAAGCTTTAAACACTATTTTAAGGGTGTTAAACGGAGTTTTGACAAGTTTGACTATTTTTTCCGTAATCTACGAGTTTAATTACGTATAATATATCAATTTTGAGATTTAGAGGATTTTCTATCGGTCTAGCTGTAGTGTGTTTTCATCTACCACTTCTCTCGGCACACTGCGTTCAGGCAGTCTTCGGGCCTACTTCGGCTACCGAATGTTTGGCTGCCTACTGTCGTACTGTCGGGCCACATGTCAAATTTGCGCACAAGCCGAATCGGCTACCAAACTTTGCCCGCAGATGGCTGTGTGGCAACCGTCGACGGCTCGAACGTTTGCCGACCAATTTTTTCTAATCGGGTTATTGAACTTAAATAAGCAAATTTTTAGTGGATACACAAATAACTTGGCATTTCAATCAACCGCTTTTGTCTCACGTCAGTAGCTTGTGGGAGATGAAAGTTGAATCTCTAAAGCACAATTTCAAACGAGTCTTAAAGGACGAATTACTTAAATTTAAAAAAATAAGTATTTTAACAGTTGAAATAAAGGCTGTATTAAACTCGCACCCTCTCTGTGCTTATCCTTTAATCATTTTGTCTACTCATATTTACATTATTTACCGCATTACCTAAAATTTACCTAAAATAGTTAATGCGTAATAACGCGCCTTATTATATTTAATCTACACAACCATATTTATGCTAATTAAATTTTTTTTTTTTTTTTTTTTTTTTTTTTTTTTTTTAGATGTATTATTTAAAAAACAAATACACAATTTATAAAACAAATTCATAATTGAATGTATTATCAGTGAATACATTTAAAAATGGAATGTTATAGTTACGAACCACACGATAAGTACAAGAAACCGAATTTCTACAGTCGGCAGCGCTCGTAGCAGAGTGGGTAAGGTACAGGACTTACATGCAGAAGGTCGAGGGTCCAAATCTCTTTATTGGAAAATGTTTTTTTTTTTTTTTTTTTAGAATTTTAAAAGAAAAAAAAATTCAAAGTCAAAGAAAAATTACTGTGGGGAAATAAAATTAAAATTTGTTAAAAAATTAATTACTTGGAAGTGTGAGGGGAAATGGTGGGTAAAGGTGTGCAGAAGAGTAACACGGCACGGTTGACAGATATACATATATAGTGAGGAGAGGGGAAGTGTGTAGAGAACACTTGGTGAGGAGGGACGGGGTGAAGGGAAAAACTTGAGAGGAAAAGATTTCTGATTCAAAAAAAAAAAATCTGTCGGTTTTAAAATTCCAGCCCCCCGAGTAACGCGACATAAAGAACTTCGTTCTAAAAAGCAGCTCTAAACTACGGCAAGTCTATCTTAAACCTCTTTGAGATTCTTAGGAGTAAAAGAAGATTGCTCGAAGATCTCAAGCCTTCTAATTATATACAACATAGAGGCTGGTGAAGATTTTAACATTTTTATCATTTCATCTAGTTTATCAACATAAGCCTTGATAGAAGTGTTACTTGCTTTAATCTTCATTTCTAGTTGAGTGATTAAAGAACAAGGAGTTCATTAAATTCTTTATGTCATCTAGCGTAGTGCCTTCAACAGTATCCGTTCGGGGCCCTTAAGCGGGTCGTTCGTCCTACGGCTTCATTCTTTCTCTTCACTCCCTCTTACCCTCTTCTACTGGTCTGAGATGCTTCAAGACGCTCAGCTTAAGACTCTCCTCGAGACTTACTCGCGATCTCTCGCTTGAGCAATGGCCACCGCCACTGCTGCTGCCACGTATTTCCCGTCACAGTCACTCTCAACATCTTAGCTACTATGTGTCCCAGTAGTCGCGTTCACTTTTATCTTGTCCTTTTTCACTGGCACTGCTGCGTCTCTGCAGCTCAGCTGTCTGCCTGTTGGCATCCTTTTCTCCTCCTCTCAACGTTTATACAGCTCCCGAAAAACAAACAAATTCGGAGGAGCTTTAAATGAATGCTCTTTGTATATACAAGGTATGCAAGGTATGCAAGGAAACAACGAAGGGATGAAATAAAAAAAAATTAACAGAAAAAAGTAACGAGGTGAGAAAGAGAGACAAGATAAAGAAAGTGAGGAAAAATATGAAGATCAGATGACTTACGTAGACTTCTTTGATAGTGGAAACAATAAATTCATTCTTATTTGTGAGCATCACCAAAGTTTTTCAAGCTGTGATGTAGGAACCCAATCTTGCTGTCCCATACAAACTGTTCAAAATAGTGTTGAAAATCTTCTACAGAAAGAGCATAAAAAGTATTGCAGTTTTAGTACATCAAAAGACAGCTCAGAGTTCTATAGGCTTTCTTTATTTCACTAATATTAAGACAGACGATGGAATGAAACATATGTGTGGAGAATCTTTGAATGTATTTTCATTGCTATTAAAAATTTTTGAGAAAAGTCTGAACAATTAAAGTTCAAAATTCAAAGTCAATTTGAAAAAAAACTGTTATTATTTATTATCTGTATGAAAACTAGTTTTTCAACTGTAAAGTACTTTTACAGATAAATAGAAGGTCAGTGTCGTGTATTTTATATGATGTTTTACATTATTTATTGCAAGCTTGGAAACCTTTTGTTTTTTGGCCAGAAAAATAAGTAGTAAATGAAACTATGCCAGAATTTTGTAAGTCAGAATTCAAAGACTATAGAGTGATAATTGGCTCAACCGAATTTGTAATTCAGTCGCCATCATCTATAGAACATAAAGCTCAATTCTACTCCAGCTATGAAAAACAATACAGAATCAAAAATATCATAGGATGCACTCTTTGCAAATTTATACGTTTTGTCAGTCAATGTTTTGGTGGTCGAGCAACGGACTCTCAAGTCACAGTTTCATCGAGATTCCTAGGTTCACTAGAGCCTGGAGATCTGATCCTAGCTAATAAAGGATTTCCTCAGATACGAACTACACTAGATCAAGCAGGAAAAAATATTGTGCTGATTAGAGAATTACGCAAAGAGTTCGAACATTCTAAATAGTTAGCAAATTTACCATTGACGTGTTAATTCATTGTGATGACACTGTTTTTATGACATGTGTGCTGGTAAATAAGCAAGCTTCCATAATTGCAAGTAAAAATAATTGATTACTGGGTATTAAATATGTAAAACTAACGCCCCCTCCCCCCGAGACTCACTAAATGGAACTCCATCATGTGTTCACATGTAATGTGAAACGTTTTCAATTAAAAATTTTACATCTATTCCTAACACTTCTCAAAACAAAAATCTTTTTATCAAAAACATGTTTGTTCGGAATCCATACAGTTTATTTGGTCAAGTAAAATGCTGTAAGCAGTGGAAAAAGTATAATTATGCTGAAAAGTACCATGTATTTTTTATGCCATAAAATAATCGTTGGCCCTGAAGGGCCGTTGATTTGCAGTTCTTCCCGTACAATCTACGAAAACAGCTATTTTTAAAAGCTGTAAAGATTTAACACTGACAAAAAATACACAGTTAATCATAAATTTTGCCTCTTATCTCACAACTTCATTATCAGAGCTTTAAAGTTCTGCAGCTTCATCTCTACATTTTTCATCACCACAAAAACACACATTCCACCTATTTCAAAATCTGGAAAAATTTAAGAGATGACTGTGAGAGTACAATAAAAAGCTAATCTCTCACGTGATGGATTCTTTATTTATCGATTTTGACGCAGCTGTTTCAATCTCGATGTATGTTTTGCGTCAGTTTCTTGACACCTCAAATTGTATTTATTAGATGCATTTGAAGTTTTCCTTCCAATTCACCTTCTTGCGACTTTTGGTATGCTTAAAATTTTTGTGAGTCCTAAAGTCTGGTTTTTGTCAACATTGTTAAGTTGTAATATATTTGTTGGTAAGGTAGTTCGACGTCTGATGGCCCTAAAAAGGACCTGTGAGCTAAACTCTTTCTTGACTGAAGTTTCCAGCAAATATGATTGCCTCTATACCTCAGGGTGATCTCTGGCCTATTATTGTAGCACCACACTGATCGAGAAGAAAACTACAACGTTTGACGCTTTGGAGCTAGTTGTAGAGCTCTTTACCAACGTCTCCTGATGTTACGCCAAAGACGTTGGTGTCTAAGGCACCTTTTTTTGCATACTCAGATGTTTCAATGATCTAAGGTAAGGAGATTGATTCGTGATATTTGCCTGTTGAAGACTGTACCGTTTGCTAAAGTTTATTTTTCCTTCATAGCTGTTAGGTTCGCCCAGCACAGACCTCGGGGAGGTTCGGTGATTCCTGGTTGAATGCTTAAAGTCGAAAGGGTAATATAGGATTGTCGATCACCGTGATTCCCAGACTTGCGACAAGCAACTCCGCTCGTAACGTCTGCCAGTGAATGACTGACTTGGTTTAATAGTGACCGGCTTTATATAATTTTTTATTTGACAAATCGTTGCCGGAAATGATAGTAAAAATGTGTTTGTTGTCAAGTTAGTTTAAACTTAGTTGGCCCTTAAAAGAACCGATAAGATTGATGGTTACGTAGAGAACGTAAATACTTATCGTTGCCCTAAAAAGGGCCAGTCGTGCTACTTCCAGATATTCCTTATTATTATTCGTAATGATGGAGAGCTGGCTGCGGGTAGCTTGACTCTTACCCTCGGAGTCTCCGTGGAGACTTGCATTTGTAATAAAAAATTCTCTGACAGTACCAGGCTGGATGGTTGAACGGCCCCAAAACTCTGAAGTACTGGAGTAGGTTGTGGTCTGGCTAGTTACGTCTTCTGGTATTCCGCTAGAGACGTTATCGTTAGGAATATTTTTTTGATAGTGGCACTCGTCAATCCTCGTGGTTCAGGGTGGAATAAGACGTAGGTCGCTTGTCCATTGAAGAAGAGTGTTGTCGGTAGCCAGGATACCAAGCTGCACAACTAACAACTGTATTTTTGATGTACTGGTGGAAGACAGCTGTAGAAATCTTCGAGACGCTCCAGCCTATTATAACCGCAATTATTTAATTCTATTACAGGTAGCTTCAATTTTTTGTCTAAGCCACCTACTAGATCCTATGGAACTAACTTGAAAAGCTAGCGTATTTTTGTAAAATTTTGAGCTTAATTATTGCTATTGTTATTAATTTTTTTAAGATAAAAACTATACTAAAACTATCCAGGAAGTGTCAATAATCAGTACGCAAAATTTCAGCCAGATCGGTTGAGTATTTTTTGCGCTTAGCGATTACAACGGTCTTAGCAACTTGTAGATATTTTAGCAATTTATAGATATCTTTTTCCAGTTATGTATTTTTTTTTTAATCAAACAACTTCTTTAACTTTTTTTTGTTGATTAAATAAACAGGAGGCAACAGATGATTAAAATAAAATTTCTTTAACAGAGGAATCAGATTACCTAAAAAAACGTCATCTATTAATAGGCTGACTACACAGCTTACACTTGGAAACTAAATAAAAGATAGCATTCAGTAATACTATGCATATACATCAGAACTTGTTACTGTGCATAATATTTGTGTGTGTTTTTTTTTTTTTTTTTTTTCAAGTAAATCTGGTTGTTGTTGATGTGTAAGTAAGGCATCTTAAATTTGTTTTTCTCTTTATCGCAAACGGACATAGACTTGCAGCTTCAAGGACACTTAATCTTAAAAATCTTATTTATGCTTAGATTATCCTTGTCGATGATAATCTATCAGCACTTAAACACAGCCAAGAATGTAAAGGCATGACCAGACAAACGACTTCTTTAACAATACTGTTAGTGAGAGAAACATAAGTTCTGAGAGCTTCCTTGTCATGTTTTTTTACCGTACTTTAGTGAATACAATTTAATTGTCGTTTAACTACTTGAAAAATTACTATTTCCTTTCCACTTGTTTTTCTATTAGTTTTATTTATATGAGGTGTGGAGCTGGTGCATATCCTAATTTTTCTTATTGTATACCACTCTTCCCTGTTGCTTGGGTCAATTGTGTTAATGCAGGCTTCAATAATTCTTTCTTCAGGTATGCAAATTTTTGTGTATAAAATTTATTAAATTGTCCCTCAGTAATAAATACTTTAACTAAATACATAATGCTTGCGCTTGACAGCATTATTGAGTTTAATATCACAGCCTCCATCACCACTGTTCCACTTCTCATCACAGCCTTACTTATAAGCTCGCTTAAAATTTTGTGATAAATAATGTATCCTTATTGACATGCTAAAATTATAATATTATTCTTAATGAGCAAGGGATGGCCGCAGCATCATAAAATTCAACGTAAAAAAGGATTGATAATTTTCACTAACTTATTGAAGGTATTGCTTTTAAAAGCATCAGTAATGACTAAGAAGCTTTGCGTACTATATATTATACCATATATCCTTCCCTAAGTGGGCA
The DNA here is from genome assembly GCF_036245765.1 of Copidosoma floridanum. Lineage (NCBI taxonomy): Eukaryota > Metazoa > Arthropoda > Insecta > Hymenoptera > Encyrtidae > Copidosoma > Copidosoma floridanum. Next base: position 14,806,093 of record NW_028321898.1, on the reverse strand, counting down.
TCAGTGGGCTTGTCCCATTTCTATTCAGCAGACATTTTAGTTGTGCTTCTGTCAGTATTAATATAGACAATCAATGCATAAATATGTTCACATTTTTTTTATTCCTTTGCTGCACATGTACAAAAAACATGTGTCACTATCCTTTCTCTGTCTAACTGTAAATAATTGAAATTTCGGGGTTATATTAAATAAATTAACACTCGCAATAATTATAGAAATACGATAGAAACTTCTAATTGTACATTGTACGGATGCTCATTTATACTTGTGGTAAGGATAATTGTTACTTTTTAACTCTTCTACCCTGTTAACATGCAATACCGCAAGTTATTTTCTTTTTTTTTTTTTTTTCTTAAAGATCAAAAACAGTTTTACAACTAATCAGAACAAAGCCTATTCTTATTAAAAAATTTGTTACCTTATTCTTTAACTTATAAGTTTATTCTACATTAAATTATACATATTTATAATATCTCCTACAAACAACCATACATCTAAGTCATTCTTAACGAAAGCAGATGTTTGACGTTGTTTCTCTGTCTGCTTTTGTTATTGCTTGGGCATTCGTATGTATATTATACATACTGCTCACCTGTTTCTTGGCTTTGCCCTTCATATTTGTTGATGATACACAGCACTGAGATAGGCTAAAAAATTTTTTATGGATAACTCATTACACAAACTTTCATATATTAAAAGTGCAGAGTACCACGAGCTCACAACTGATTGGAATGAAGATTTATGCCACAGCATTCGAATATATTACTGCACAACAATTGGCTTACAACGCGTTCAGGTCTTGGAAAAAATCTGCTAGAGGGCTGCTGGTCTTCATCCTCACAGCGAATACACTGCCACCAAAGCTCGAATTTTTGGGTGAGGTAGTAAGAAAAAGTTGTGAGCATAAAATAAAGAATATAATAGAGCACGTGTGTTGCGCACACACCTTTCTATTTATATTTTTATTTATTTAAATTTAATCCAATTTTCGTTTTTTCTTTGTTCTAACTGTATTGATTTTAGTTCTATTTTTGCGTTCATTTTTCTTTATAAAAAAAGGGTTCTTTTAGTGTCAAAGAAATTTTTTCCCTTCAAAGAGTTGTGTAATAAGTTAAGTTACCTCATTTATACATAAAAAACAAAACATTATCATTGGCTCAATACGTATTAGAATTGAAATACGTGGCTAAACTCAAAAGGTTACATCACGACAGTACACAGTGGTTATGAACACTGTTTCACTGGGAAATAGTAACTGACCTTTCTCCTTGCATAAAGAAAATTTTCCAACAATCTTAAAAAAGTATAATTCTGTCTCTTTTATCTTAAAATTAATGGCCACGCTAAGAATGTACTATCCTGTAAAACTACTGATCGTTAGTTGAATTTACTAAAATATCAACCATACTAAAATATTAATCATTAATCAGATAAACTTTTTACAAAAAAAATGAAAATATGCAAAAGTATTTTTAACAATGGGTCCTCAAATCTCAACCGAGAAGGGCTGTTACCGAATGTTTTTAAAGTTATACTTCTATAAGCACGTTATGTGCGGGAGTAAATCAACAATTTCAGATTAGTGACCTTGAGAAAATGTGTAACGGAAATGTATTTTACATGTTACTTCCTCTTCAGAGCGCAAATATATGCAACAACGCTGGAAATTATTTGTTTCGTTTAAACATACTTGCATACACGCTCTTACGCATACTTAACCCTTTCTTTCATGTGTTATTAAAAAAAAACAACTTGTGGATTTACTCAAAAATATTATAAATTTATCTAAAAGTAATATTTTACACAAAAAAAATTGGAAGATATTAACAGATCATCTAATAAAATTTTACGTCATTGTTTCCTGATATTACATGTCAATTTGAAATTTTTTAAAAGGGAACATAAAAACAAATACAATTCAAAGAGCAATTTTTTGTGGGTACGTTTGATGCTATTTTCAAGATACGTTGTATTTTTGAATGATACTTCTCGAAAAAACCTATATGTAATGAGCATCCTGAAGAGACATTCACTGGCATGTAATACTGCCCTATCAAAGAAAGTAGTACGACAGGATGGTTCTTCATCAGGACGTTCATTACGCATAGCGCTTTGGGTAGAATCTTTCTGAAATTTTAACAGGATATTTGTAATAATCTTAGAAAGTCACATGTAAAATTAAAGACTGTTTCGCGACACTATTTTTTAAATATCAAACGTTGAAAAAACTTCAACTTAACACATAACCGATGAAAAACAGTAGCCGATACTGCCATATGGTTGCTCCCCCCATACTGCACTCTCTTTATTTCCCCTCTTACTGTAACGAACGTCCTTAAGCTTTAAGATAAAATTTAATTTTGGGTATGAAATATTGACTAGGAATAAGTGTGTGAGCGTTTGTGATGGATGTCAGCGTGATGCTAGAGATGTAATCAGCGTAGGTTCATTGATTAAATGTTAAAATATTAGTTGAAACCACACCCAATAAATTTAGGTATGCTCATTCCAACGTTACAATATCGTTTTATAGAAGATTCATATATATTCATAATGATATTCGTCTGCTATCTGATTTCATAGAAGAAAAACTTTGAAACTTGGACACCCGAGCACCTATTTTCCACTGGTTCTTCAAACACGAATAAACAATTTGGATACATTGCTTACTTATACATACAAATACGTATAAAATTGTCCAAAAAAGTTCACTCCGTCCAGTACAAAAAGAAAGCAACAGCATCTGACATGATTTTTATAACAATGGTTTTCATTTGTAAGGTGTACCATACAAATATTTACCATGACAATGTCCCTTTATGCTGTATTGTTTCTCTTGTAAATAGCTCATTATATACATAGGTCACATTCACAAAAAATGCGATATTCCATGAAGCCTATGTTTAAAAACAACGGATCGAGTGATTTCAAGTCAGAACTTTTCTAAACGGTGTATACCAATTCTTTCTAATTGCAATTTTGAGAGCGTGTGGAAAAAATTATTGCGTGGCCGTAAAGCTGAAAAAACAGGTCAAAATGCTGTTACCATAATGCAAAGAATTTGAAAATTTCGTTTGTTGCAGCTTCTAGTACCTAGACGTTGATTTTTTAATTTTTTCACGATATACTATCCAAAAGTATAAGGTGTTGAGCACTTTATCTTGCAGTTTAGAACCAAAAAAAAATTTTAATTTCAGGAACGGAAAGTTTTATTTGTGAAGCCTACTTTTCACATTTTTGAATTGCGCACCACGAATAATTCAATTGGTCAAGTGATTAATTTTCGGACTTTTGGAATGAACCGTTTTGTATTCTGAAGTGTACAAGAACACTGAAAATTTTTTGCAGCCCTAAATTTTAATTTGGTTATTTTTAGTATCGTCAAAAATACAGAGCGTTATTCCCGGTAAAATAGGCGGTCATAACCTAACTCCCCGAATCTCCGACTATAGTTTTCGAAAAGGTGTAGAGTGCAGATGTGACAAACGAAATTTTGTTGACAGTTTTACCTTGGAGCTTTACAATCTCAAAAAAGTACCGTTACGGTAATGACAAGTCTGTTGTTACCGTAAAGCTCTGTTTGAATTTTTTAAAAATTACATTTAAATTAACATGGGTTTTTAATAAATTGTCGTAAAACTGGACTCAAAAGTTTCCAACTATTTTCGACATTGTATAACTTTAAAAAACTAAAAAAAAATTAAAAAGTTCTAAATATTTTATTGGAAAAATCTCAATTTAGGCGTGAAAACATCGCAGTTTTTGTGAAATAACCCGTATACGTCGATGGCTTGGAAAAAGAAAAGCTTAACTCATATTTCTCTATTTGAAATTAGATTGAAAAATTTTAGTTAATCTTATTTTTCTCTGAGCAATCTATATATATATATATTGCTTAGAAAATAAATACATGCATACCTACATACACACAGTTCCTCAGATAATATACAATAACTAAAAATCTTGCATTAATGTTTTAAAATCACACATCAATAATAATGATCCAGATTTAAAAAATAAAAAAAAAAATTTTAATTCGTGCAGCTGCTTTTGTTGTTTTAATTTTTTATTTAAATTAAAAAAAAAGGAACCACGTTTATTATAGATTTTTAACTCCTGCAACACAAATAATAAAATGATAATGAACTTAAATACCTGCCTATTCTAATAGAAAAGGAAGGAAAAATGTTTGATTAGTATTTAAAATCCGTATGCTTTCTAATCGTATCTTGTAAAACTTTTCTAGTCATTCTATCGGAAAGAAGAAAAATATTGTTTTAAACATTGTTAACCCAACACTCTTTTGTTAGTAAACAATGTTATAATGTAAATATTGCCAAAGTAAAAACATTTATCAATAAAAAACAGTTTCGTTTTACAATTAGTTCACATAAAATTGCACTTACATAAGAAAAATGAAACTTATTTCCGTCACAACACCTACATCACTAAAAGATTCTAGCTGCAAAATTATAATCCCTTATATAATCGGATGGTATCAACGAAGTTTGTCAATGTAAAAGCCTTATAATATTTAAACTTATCCTATGAATCAGAAAAAATTAATGGTGTTATATGGCCAGGCAAATACCAATTTGAAAAATGGAATGAAATTAACGTAGTTAACTCGAACACGACTAACAAAATTATTCATATAATTTTTCCACAGTACGTACTAACGAAATGACATAAGGTATACAGAAAATAATTCATGAGTAAAGTCAAAACATACACTAGGTTGACATGTACGAAGTAGATTGATATCCTGCTACATACTAAGTTTACAAGCATTATGCAGAGAATAAAAAATGCGCATCATTCATTTAACCTTCGTGAGTATATTGAAAGTGGAGTAAAACGTATATAAAGTATATATTATTGTTTTAAGGCTTTCATTTTGAATTTTGTCAATCTCTACTTCATTTATGCTAATTCTTATGCTAAACATATATCTATCTTCAAGAAAATAATAAATATTTTGATAAGTGTATCATGTTCCAAATTTGGCAAATTACAGAGAAGGTAAAATGTAAAACTGGAAGTACTTACTGAGGAGTTTGTGCCATCCACGTGATTACAAAGCAGGCGAAATTTAAGCAAAGTAATAGGTTCATCGGTATCCACTAATTCTTCTAGTAATTGTGCTAGTACAATGGAGACGTGAGTTTTGTTGATATTCTTGTAAGCAAAGTATCTCATATCTTCTTCCTGTGTGATAAAAATCGAATTAAGTTGGAGAAATTATTTATTCTTAGGATTAAAATTTTAAAAAATAAGTATAATCATACAAAAATTGAAAGGTAAGAAAACTTTCTGAGCCATAAAACATTATTTGATCATTGAATAGAAAATGAATCAATCTAAATTTATATTCAGTCTGGAAATAATAATAAATTTTTTATTTAATTAAAATATTTATTTAAATTTTTAAAGACGTTGTAACTTCGGTGTGTTAAACTGTAGCTTATTCCTATTCCCAAAACATTACTGTTTAAGGTAATATGTACAACTAATTATAATAAAATAATTAAAGTCTAGAAGACCTCATTAATTTTATTATGAATATTGACATTATACTGCAATTATTAATCTTTAATATGTATAGTCATAATTGTGTACAAAAAATTAAAAGAAAATCCATTATCATAATGAAACAAAGTTGTTTAAAAGATAAGTAAAATATTAAGAGAATTTCCTCGATCTTCAAGAATCCTTTTGAAGACACCGTGAGAGAGGAACTCTTGTCAGAGCCATGTATTGTAGCTGTAAGCTGTAGCAATTCCAATTTCACACGTAACTTAGAGCTCATGCGCAGTGACAGAGCTGCTATCTGCTGCACAGTCGTGCGAACGCGTGTGTAATATATTATGTCAAGCCTTTACAGAATCACAACAGATGTCTCTAAATCGAGTTCTCAGCCCATTTTGTATCCAAAATTTGTAGGTATACGCCACATGTGTGAGAATTAGGCTGCGTATACATGGAGTTTTGAACTTCCAGGACCATAGTGTGAGCAAAGTAGATTTTCGACTGAGAAATCCAGACTGGGCCAAAAAAAATTTTTTTGTACAGATCTCGAGCCCTATAATAAACGTTATTACTTTTAGACAAAAAAATTGTCAGCAAAATTGTAAAATGGCCAAATCAGGTTTTTCTCTTCTATCGGAAAAGCTGTGATTTGGCCAAAAAAAATTTCTGCATAAAAAAGATGCGCAATTTCAAGACGAATAAAATGAGCCCCGGTGAACTCAAATTGGCCTTATCGTTTTTCCGCAAATTGCCAAAAAGTGCTAGTTGCACCCTGTTTTTCAGTATTTCATAACTGGCTTTCTAATTAATATTTTTAAATCAAATTTTAACAGAATATGGATTTCTAGATTCTTAATAAACTTACAAAATTTGAAGACGATCGGATTCAAACATTTTGTCAAATAAACTAAAAAGGTCCTTCCAAAAAATAGCTCTAAAAAAGTTGTTAGACAACATAGAGCCATATTTCAAAATGTTTTCTTTTAATAAGATATTAATCTAACACTGGTTCAAATCTCGTATCTCTAACTTTTCGTAAGTATCCTGAAAATGTATCGGAAAATAGTGTTTTTTCGCCAAGTACTAGCAGTGGTTCACGGTGGCGCTGGTTTGATCGCGCCACTAATTAAGGCCACGCCCTCTGACTTGCAGCGCTGGGCCAATCCAGCGCCACCACTGGTATTTTGTGAAAAAACACTATTTTCCGTTACATTTTTAGGATATTTATGAAAAAATAAGAGATGCCAAAACTTAACCAGTGTTAGATTGACATCATATTAAGAGAAAACATTTTGAAAAATGGCTCTATGTGGTCTAACAACTTTTTTAGAGCCATTTTTCGCAGGGACCTTTTTTTATTTATTTGACGGTTTACAAAATTTTTGCATCCGATCGTCTCGAAATTTTGTAGGTTTATTAAGAATCATAAAACCCATGTTCTGTTAAAATTTGAATTCAAAATATTAATTAGAATGTTAGTTATGAAATACCAAAAAACAGGGTGAAATTGGCACTTGTTGGTAATTTGCCGAAAAACGCTAAAGCTGATTTGGGTTCACCAGGGTTCATTTTGTTCGTCTTGAAATTGCATATTTTTTTTATGTGGAACGTTTTTTTTGGCCAAATTACAGCTTTTCCGATAGAAGCGAAAAACCTGATTTGGCCACTTTTACCATTTTTTTTTACCTTTTGCTGACATTTTTTTTGTCTAAAAGTTGTGACGTTCGTTATCAGTCTTATTTTTTTGGACCAGTCTGGATTTTCATCAAGTAGAGGTAGTTTTACTTTAGTTTGGTGCGAGTAAGGAGCAATAACATATACTCTTTTTCTCGCACTTACACAGGCATATTGGCTGGTCCTGAAAGCTCAAGGCTCTATGTATACGCAGCCTTACGCAACTGACACTCGGTGTATCAAATAAATTTTGGGAGATTAAACTAATCTATTGTTCACCTTTGAGTGTCATATATTGAGTCATTGCCATAGGTACTGCGACGTTTTTTTTGGTATATGTAGTCATTTGCTGATAAGTAAGTTACTTTTACTTAAAACGTATAATGTCGTGGGGTCACTGCTTATTCTCGTAACGATGGAATAACATTCTGTTTTATTTTAGAAATACTTATATATCGATATTATCCCGACCACTAATGTTCCTCGTACATATGAACAGGAAAGAAACAAAGAAATGTGCTTATAACTTTCTTATAGATGTGATACTTGCAAATCTTATAAGAATATGTTTGCAGATTATGCTCGCAGATTAATGTTAGTAGTAAGTGATAGTGCTCTAAAAAACAAAATAGTGTGTTGTGCCAACTATTATCTGCAAAAGATACTTACCCTAACTCACAATCAGATCTCTTTTATGTATTATTTATCGAAGCTTAGTGTTTAGAACTTCAATTTATTTTAAGTAGGTATATGCATAGGAATTGATTTCTTTGAAACGAAACGGTTGGCAACAGAAAATCGAATGAGTTCATCTCATTTTTTTAAACTCTATTCAATTGAAATTTAAATCAGGTGTTGAAGAGATCAGTTTTTTAAGTGAAACTTCTTTAGGCGGGCCTTATATGGGGAGTTAACCCGTGAAATGAGCAAGTGAGCGACCGTGTTTATATTAGATATCTATATATATTGTCTATAAGTATACCAGCGCTAACTGCGCTACAGGCTCTGTCTGTCTCCCTTCCTCTCTCTCCCTCCCTCTTGTAAGCGCACAATAGTGCGCCGCAATTACTCTATCTATACATATAATACAACTTTTCTCTATCTCTCTATATATAAAGTAAACAGTCAATCGATCCGAAAAATCACCAGCGAAAGCGAACGGATTAATAGTCGAGCGGTCACCCATCTAACTACCAGTAACGGCCAACTCTGTTAAATTTTTCAGATTAGCGAGACTGCAACTCTATCGCTGCGCCACCGTGTCGGTAGTAGGTGTACCTACTGCTGCATGGTGAAAATCGTAACGTGGCTGTAATACGAACTAAACTGGGCCTCTGTTACAGCTAAAGTACTGTCAGATAAATAATGTCTGACACAAAACATCGCTTCATCTCTTTGAAGTCTTCGAAAAACATAGCAGTGATGCTAACAACCAAGAGTTCTCGTGCAAGCGCACAACGATTTTACTATCTCCACGTCAGGCAGGCACTGCCAGGCAGTGGAGGGAGAGCTCCCCCTATCGTATCTTTAACCTAAGCCCCGCCCACTTTCACACAATGGAAAAATGTTGGGCACGCAGCGCCCCCTAAGAAGCAGTCGACAAGACGCCGCCACCTGCAATACCACAGCTCGCCCGTTTTGAGCGCGCAGTTAAAAACGGCTTCCCCTTATATATCATGATTAGTTTACCATGTAAAGTGTACTTAAAATTAAAATACTCTTTCTTTTTCCGGACCCGGAGTACTTGCTATTCCAGAATACTCTATTCATTTTTTATTGTATAGTACTACTCCTCACCTTATTAAATACATCTATAAACAAAATCTGTGACTGTGTCGAGCCTTCATAGTGTAATCGATCAGATTCAAAAGTTTATTGTAAACTTACTTTTTTTTTTTTTTTTTTTTTTATTAAGTTAATAATCACAATTACAATCTACTGAATACAGCTATTGTAAAAACCTATCAATAAACCTTGAATTGTATTGAATTGAATGAGTTGTTATTGCCTTTTGAACATGACGTTACATAACCATTTCTAATGAAATGGGTCCACTGGTTACAAACGCAATAAACATTTGTTTTTAAATATGTTTATTGGCTTCCGCAATATTCACATATCATCACAATAAATCTTAAAGAAGTCTAGCTACAGTGATGATACGTGTGGTATTAATTATCAACTTCGATACCTAAGGTTTAGTTTGTAAACAGTATACATACATATAAATTTACGTATACACATAATATTGTATATTTATGTATAGTCTACATCCTTAGGCACACTCATATTCTGGATATCTCATATATTTAATACGTCTGATCGTCATGCTACAGAAAACCTTTTAATTTGCCCTGAGGCCAGGAGACAATTCCAAACCTAAGTGTCCAAATGTATATAATTTTTAAAATCCCAGGTCCACACATTCTTAAGCTGACTAAGTCCTGCAGTTAACTTACCATTTTATCTGTTATCAAAAATTTTTGAATGAAGCTTATGCGATTCTAAGATTGAAGTTACAACGAAAAGATTACCACGGGGTTAACATTTAACATTACATTTAAAGCTAATGTTTAAAAAACAACGAAGATCGTATAATCGCAATGGCATCATCTGCTGCTCAAACATTGAGCTCTTGCGAGATGACACATGTCCGAAAATACGCACCAATTACTAATTTCATGTAAAGAGAATTTCAAAAAAAAAATATTAATGATCAACAATTCTGTCTTCTCGTTATTAAAAGTATAAATCTCCTTAAAAAGGAAAGTAAAAAAAACTGCAGGTGTAAAAATATCCAGTGAAATAGCTTAATATTTACCTAATAATAGGCAAACACTTCTATTGCAAACAGCTTAAGATTACTTATACCATTTCTTGTTATTTTGATTGAATCAATCAGACAAATATTTAGCAACTGATCCTATGCGTTAACTGTAGTATGTCACCGACGCAACTGAATCCTCATTTAAATCTTGACCAAATTTAACTATATTAAACTTTAAATTAAGACAGACAAGATGTAACGTTCCTAAAGTAGATGCCTATACGTAGAGAGTAGTAATATTTTCGTTGTGAAAAAACTGCTTATAAACTGGCTAATATACTGGTGAATAGTATATTATTTCACGCAGTGATGATAAAAGTAACATTTGTTACACATAATCCTTATTTATGGCGTGGCTTGATGACTGATAGTGATAAAGGACCATTCCATTTAACAAGGGTAGATAAACCTGATAAGACAGGTCATATGATAAAGACAACCTTAGCATCTAAGGACTGGACTAAGTCTACAATGTTAACCAAAAACTATTTCTCAATGAGATAATCCTCAAAGCTTTTACCCTGTTCGCTGTTGCAAGCACAAAGAGTTATAAGCTTGATCTGCGACCTATCAAAGTATAATATCTTAGATTGACACTCAGTTAGAGTAGATATATGGTACAGGCATGTAGCTAAGACAATTATTCATACAATAGACCAACATCTACTTTCAGCTTATCGAAGTCCAAAAAGAACAAACAGCCTCAAGAAAATCATGTTTTGTTGCTCCTGTGACCCATGATACACCATCTCCATTCGTTGTTACTCATCTATCTATGATCATCCACTTATCCTTAAAAATCTACCATACGCATCAGGCAATGAGCCATAATAAGTGTATACTTAATAAAAGCGTGTAGCCTTTAGAGCATGAGTTCACTAAAGCCCCTATTGTTTAGAATATTAAATCCTCAACCTTGCCTAGAGGTTTATTTAGTTTACCTCAAAGAAAAAGGTGCATCTGGCAAGAAGCATGAAAAATCCAACCTGTCAAATAGAATATGGAGCAGAAGGGTGATCGACGCGCAGAGAAGCGCACAGCGGTATACTCCGAAAGGCTGACACTGCTCCCCGTTCCAGGCCGGTCACCACCGTAAGGGGTTTTCAGCCACTTGCTAGTACTAAGGGAATCGGAAGAACTACCACCTGCGCCCAGCGAAACATGCCAGTGGTCTGACTTGGAAAAATTTACGTGCCCGTTGGTCGTGTTCAGCGTATCGCCCATGCCGCACGAAGGTAAATTTTATCGAGTACCATGGGCGCTGCGCTTGAACCGGGACGAACGCTTCTGTCACGATCATCAACTGTCCCGACTTTTGATCAGTCATTCCAGAGCCAACCGTTCGACAACAATTTTAACGATGATCGTGTCCACGGGGACCGCGAGGAGGCGCGTTTGCAAGCTCCCGCCTGGAGCGACACGGTTAGCATGTGATACGGGCAGGGACGCAACTCCCTGGCGGCTGGACCCTTAGGCCGCACACACCCAGCTTTCAAAATTTTGCATTTGCTACCGTCCTGGCTTATTCTACAGATGCTGCAGATTTTACAACACTTTTACAGTGTTCTGAGAAAGCCAGGAAGACTTCAGGACCTGATACAAAGAACTCGTTGTTCCTTGGCCATGTCCTTTGCCCCGTCGTGTCCATGAACCGCTTACGACTTTCAATTGTTCTTGGACATTTTGAGAATCGGTGCTCCATGGTATCTACGGCGCCACAAGTGCAATGGTCATCGTCTTTTAAGTTAAACCTGTGAAGGTTCGCATTAAAGTTTCCATGACCCGTTAACACCTGAACGCATGCGTGGTCTGGTTCAAACCATTTTGAGTTAATTCTCATTCTGACGTTGAGAATATGGAGCAGCAAGTCATCTGTCTAGAAAGTTTACTTGCTGTGCATAGGATGAAAAAATCCTCCTCAGTTGTAGCAATAATGTCCTTAGCGCATGCCTCCAACCGTGGCTCTTTTAGCAAAAAAAAAAGGCTGCGTCTGATTTCCGAACTTTAGCCTCTTATCTCCTGATTACGGCTTAGTCCTGATATTAGATACCATCCATAGGTTCTATAATCATAAGTTTTACTCTTGACCTTAGATCATGACCTGGCTCAATCAAAACAGTTTGAGTCTTGACCATGGCTCATGTCCAGGCTCAGTCATAAGATTTTGACTATGTCCGTGGCTCAAGTCCAAGCTCAGTCATTTTAGCTTCGACACTTGTCTAAGGCTTGGGGCCGAGGCTTAGTAACAGCCTCATTGCGTTTGTCCAAGGCGATTTGCCAAGGGGCACTCATGGCATTCAGGACTATTGCGGATTGAATAACAGAGCAATGTCATATTATGTACAATGTTAAATGCTGCATGGCAATTGTCTTGCATATTTTCTGCTCGTTGTAAATAAGTGCTTTGGTGACAAGTATTTATGTTAAATTAAAATGCTTTTTAGTGATTTTTAAATAATGGAGTCAATACTGTTTGGCAGTCTTTCTGCATGTTTTCCCAGCGTTGTAAACAATTGCTTTGGTGGTGGATATTTAAGTTTAGTTAAAGTGATTTTTAGTAATGTTTAATTATAGTGTTAAATTCTGCCTGGCAGCTTTTTTGCATATTTTCTGCGCGTTGTAAATAAGTGCTTTGGTGACAAGTATTTGTATTGAATTAAGATTCTTTTTAGTGATTTTTTAATATAGAGATAAATACTGTCTAGCAATCTTCCTGCATGTTTTCTGTGCATTGTAAATGATTGCTTTGGTAAACACATATATACTAGTGGGGCTCCACCCCCCTGTGCGCTTCACGTGCTAACTTCCCAACTTTTGAATCGGTTAAAAATTTAACTTTTGAATAAATCATATCGTGGAGCTTAGGAGTATCCGATAGTAGCTAAGGAAGGCTAAAATTATTTAACTTGGTAGAATATAAATGAAAATTAAGATCATTTTTCTTATATTTTACAACCATTCTGATGAATGATATAACAACTCTGCATCGCTGTGTTACTATGCACGTATATACTATTATCATTGGCACAGTAAGAAACCTCGTCAGATTTAATTGTGCCATCAATGACTTACACAACCAACGGGTGTGTAATCTTTCATTCGGTGTGCTATAATTTAATTTAATTTCAAGTCGTTTCTTGGCGTCGTATGGAATATACATATGCCAACGGTATGATGTAGTACTTCACTAACACATGCTGCCTTCTGGTAATTAATTTTTTGATTACATCTCAACGCTACTCAACACTAATTTTCCGCTCGGTTACGGAAGTCAGAGCGTGAAAGTGTATTTTTATTAAAATAGAGGTGAGGGGACTTTTTTCTTTTTCTGATGTGACTCTGGCTACTTCTGCTATATGTAACCGTAGCCTGAAATTTGCAGTTTACAGGGTACTCTCATGAACATTATTATAATGTTAATATTTTTATATCATCAAGCTGCAATTAATATAAGACTTGAGAAGTATGTAGAGATCTAACTAAGACTAAAGGTAAGTAAGCATTGTGAACAAAAATTTTATTACGTATAAACTTATAATTAAAATCATGTAACCGAAATTTGTAACTTCTAGGTTTGAAAAAAAGAATTTTTGACTAACAGCTTTGAAGTAAACATCACTGTTGAAATATAATTACTATCATAGTGTGCTGTTTTGATGTTAAAAAAGTGAAGTTTTTAATGTAAACGATAATAAGTTAATGTTATTTTTGTATTGCACGATTATAACATAAAAATAGAATTGTCTTATGATACAGAGCTATGATGTACTGTTATTGGTATTTTATAAGAAATATATTTTTTTTATTTTTGTATTTATAATTTTATCGTTATTCATTCTCAATTTTTTTAATTGTACAGTAAAGTAATTGTTGGAAAATTACATCACCACGTCAAATTTTTATTTTCACCTTAATTTGTGATTCCTGTATAGGTCAAAATAACATCAAATTATCTTAAAAACATTTAATCTATTGTTTGAAATAAAGAACACGTAAACCTTTTACTAAAATCAAATATTCTGTTTGTGTTAATTATTGATATTATACAGTTTTGCCAATGTTTCTGCAATGTCTTAATAATAAATCTTTTCTTGAAAATTTTTTCCCACATTCCGAGCATACTATATTATCATCAGACTGATGAATCGTTTTATGTCGTCGTAAATGTGTTTGTCTCTTAAATTATTTTTCACAGATAATACATGGTATGATTTTACCATTTTCCATGTTCCAATACATGACGCAAATAATGATTTTTTTTATTTTATGATGATGTTACATTTTGTACATTTAAAAAATGATTTTTTATGCTTTTTTTATGATACATTAATTTTTCCTTATTACTAAAAACATAGGAGCAATGTTCACATTTAATTAAGTTGATTATTCTGAAAAAAAATAACTATATACGATTTGTATATATTCCTCTAGAATAAAACTCTAAAAATCGTTGATAGTACGTTGAGAGACTTGTGTAATACAAAAATTCTCTTTGGTAATAAATTAATAGTATTAGGGGGGAATTTTCGACAAATCCTTCCAGTTATAAAAAATGGTAATAAAACTATGATAATAGAAAAAACTATTAAATCATCATTTCTATGGAACTGCTTCAAAATTTTAAGATTACAAAATAATATTCGTTCTAGTGATAAAGAATTTTCAAAATTATTCTTAAGAACTGGAGAAGGGTACATAGAAATATTTAACATTCCTAAATCCTGAATAACAGATGATGTACCAAAATATTTGGTAATTACAGCAACTTTATTGGTAATAACGTAATACTAACTTCACATTATAAATACACTTTTTTTTAAGCAATAAGATTTTAAGTAAATTAAATGGAGAAACTAAAACTTATTACAGCGTCGATACTGCAACCTACAAAGGTGTTGATAATTTAGATGATAATATTTATATGAATTTTCATTTATTTTCTCCTGGTCAGTTGTACAAAAAATCTTTATTTTCTCATGGTCAATTGTACGTGGCTTTATCGAGATGCAAAAATAAAAATGGAATTTTCGTTCAACTTAATAGAGAAAATATTTTAGATATTGAAAATATAGTTTGGAAAGAAATTTTTGATTATAAGTAATAATGTATTTAATAATAACAACATAATTTAAATATTCTTGTATGTATAGAGAAAATTTTTTACTTACAATGAATGTATCCCATAAAAGTATAGTGTGTTCAATTTCTACTGTACCAATTTCAACTAATTTAAAACAGAATAGGAATAGACCTCACTTTTCGTGGTTTGATAGGGCTTTATAAGTTGACTCATAAAATGAGTCATCTTAATGCGAAACTTCCACGGTTTGTATTACTGATAAACTAAATGTTATCTAAATTTATGTATCTACTGGTATTATTAACTCATTTACAAAATAATATAATACATACACATAAAAATTTTACGCATAGTTTATCATAAGTGCTAACAAAAAAAAAGTTTAGCACACCAAGAACTTTGTACTTACAAATAAATTGAAATACAATTGATATAAATTGGTTTCTTGTCATACTTAGTTATATAAATAGAATGGTTATTAATTATTCGTATGTATAAAGTCCATCTATTTGCCACCTGGGCCGTGTGAAAAAATGGATGAAAAAAAAATTGATTGTAAGAAAAAAGACATGTTCTTATTGACTTAGAATGCCCCACACTGTTAACTATATAATATAACAGTTAATTTTATAATTTAATATATATAATAATAATGATGCTTTGCACAACGACCTCCTACAAATCAATTATGACTTTCAATGTCTTCTTGACGATGAAATAAATCATGTTAATAAGACAGTTATACACGTCTGTATACACATCAAGATCCGACAATGACGGTATGATCCCTGTCAGGTTCGCCAAAAGTAGTGTGGGGGTGGTGGGGGCGGTTGTGGGTCACAAAAAAATGCGTGGGGGGGCTGTGGGGGTTTTGGGAAAAACTGCAACGTATCAAAATAAAGGAGAAAATGATGGGTTTTTACCTTATTTTGTGGGGGATCAGTGGGGGCGGTGGGATGAATTGGGGTCTGTGGGGGGCTAAAGGGGGGGGGGTGATGTGGAATGCCCCACTGAGATAACTATGTAATATAGAAAGGTATATATATATATATATATATAACGTTAATAGAACTTATCGCTTAGAACACTTATAGAATATTAGGCTGATCGTAGGTATGGTAAAAGTCTTTTTCTACTTCAGCTGATTGCAGATCTGGAAGGTCTGAGTAGCTTATTAATGAACCAAATCTTGAGTCTAGAAGTTTGGCAGCAGCAAAGTCCATAGCCCCGTTAGTTTCATTAGCCACTGGGGAACGCGAGGTCGACTTTTTTGGGGGTGAGAACATGAGTTTATCTTTGGTGAGCTAATTGTAAACCATCGTTGGGTGATAGACGTTCTTAAATGGGCTGCGACGACAGCCTGGTGTAGTTTGGAATGTAATAAGCAAAGCTTTAATGCGAACTAGTGCGTGGAAAAGATTTGAAGTTACGTTGTTTGTTGTGGAGGTTCCTTGAAAAGTGGTCTTTGATAAAAAATTGATTATTGTGCAAGTTTTTAGTAGGAGATTTTTAAATTTGGCCTTTTAAAAGGCTTGACAGGGTTTCTGATTGAAGATTGTGAAAGCGCATAAGGAATCTCTTGTGAATCATCTTGGAAATCTTGAGAGCAATTGGTATTTATTCTGCAGAGTGACAGGGTGGTCGTTGGACAAGTTAGGAAAGTTCTCTTTAGCAGCATCAGGACTTGAAAAAGAAAAATTACCATTTACAATTTGGCCATCACTCTCTGGATGGCACGTTCTTTAATCAGAGTTGGCCAGGATCTGCCCATGGCACAATGGGGACCACTGCAGGAGGCACATTTGAGTGAGTCAGATAAGCGATCTCTTGGGTGCTTAGCGTCACCACATTTTCTACAAAGAGATGGCCTTCGACATCTGGATGATGTGTGACCAGGTAAGAAGCAAGAGTAGCATATGCGGGGCTCTGCTATGTAAACTTGGACTGAGTGAGCTATGTGATAAATATAGACATATTGTGGCAGCACTTGACCATAAAAGGAAATGACGATTGATTTGGTTGGAATGTATTTTGAAAAAGTAGGGTAACTAGAGGCATAAGGGTTTCTTCTTGTAATTCTTCCTGCACTGTGAATTTTAACACTTGAGCCAGTATCTTGTACGATATCAGCATCTTAAACCCCAATGTCAACGCCTCTCATGATTCTTTTTTTAATAAGACAAAAAGATGGGATGAATATGTCACAGTTTTTTGACAGAATTTTCTAGTCCTAAAAAATTCTGTTAGCATCATTAATGGTCTTAAAAATGACTTCAATTTTTTGAATGGATTTAAGGTATATCTGTTTTACCTAGTACTTTTTTGAGATAATCTTAATGATTGCGTATCCATTCAGTCTATTCTCCATTTTGCCATCGTCGGTCCTTTTACTTTGAATAAAAACGCCGAATGGGCCTACGTCACTTTTTGCGTATTTTAAGTCATCGGAGGGAGCATTCTTGCTAGAATTTTCAACACCTCCCTTTTCGAGAAGGACGGCTTGATTGTCGTTTGCTATTGGGACTTTTTTATTCTTAAAAAAATCCTTGTCTGAGGGATCCTCTTTGTATGGTGGAACCTCTTCACGCCACTTATACATGCCAGACGAACAAATCTCTTACTGGGCGAAGAAAGGAACAAAATCTTACAAAAATGATACGCAATTGTTAACGATAGAAAAGCACTCACAGTGTATAATAATAACTTATAAATCGCAGTAAAGAACGCACAAATAAGAAGAGCGCATGGAGGAACCCGTGTGCTCAGGTCAATGGTTTATCGCCATTTTTTCATACTGTGATATATAGATATATAAGAGTTAGGCATCAACTGGTGCCAATCTCACGCTACGTAACACGGTTACGTTGATCCTCGCATGGCAGTCTAATTAGATCCCATCCTAGTATTTAGGCAGCTGAGTTGAAATTTCTGATCGGGTCGATATTAGCACTGTGAGGGTCAAGAGCTGAAATAACTAAAAAGTGAAGCTAGATGAAAAGAACAACTTACTCTTTTTTTTGTAAGCTTTTCCTTGAAAACTACCTCAGAAGCTGATTTTTTATGATCAAAGCCAAAAACATGCCACATTTACAAACATATTGACCTTTACATTGATCCATTTTATCTCATTACGTGTATACGGACCGAATATATCCTCTGAGTCAGTTACGGTAGAATCACCTATATGTACAGGTACTATATGTGTATTGTACTACAATCTGTCTAAGATACTTATATTTTGTAGGTAATCATACTATCGACAAAATAAGTCTCAGAATAATTATTTGAATTGAAAATGAGAAGAACTTTTCTTAAGTCACTCTTAAATATCGTACGATGATTACAAAGTAGTTTCATTTTTTCCAGGGTACTAATATTTTAAAATATAAACGTACAAAATTAGGAAAATTGCATTAGTTTTTGTATTGGCACAATTTTGTTTTAGTAATTTTTATTAAAAATCATTTAGTATTATCCAATGAATACGATTATAAAATCAGTGAACTGAATTAATACTTATATCTAAAGTCTTACACAATATGTATTGATATAACATTTATTAAATTTCTCTTACTTTGTCAATAGGCATAATATCTAAGTGGCTCCTTGGGTGGACTTCAATGGTAAAGATATCTGAGCCAATGCCTAAGTTTTCGGGCACCCTGACAAATTTCAGATGTTCTTCTGTGGGATAGAACTGGCATCCTAAAAAAAGTTATAAAATATTTTATTTACTCTCATGTATTTTATTGATACATAAAACAAAAAGTTTCATATTTAAGTGATAATACTATCATAAGCTATAAGGTTCAAACAAATATTTTTATGGAAATGCTTCGTTTCAATACTTAATAACTTAGTGAGATATCAATACAAGTAGGTGTAAAAATGATAGCAGTTTGATAGTTCAACTGTAAATTATGGGGATGACGATTAACACAACTGGACCAATAAGACCGCACCAAGGAGAAAGCACTCCAGCCAACAAAATCTCTCGGACATTGTATGTTTGCATACAGGTATGCATTAGTTAAAACTAGAATATTTCTTTTGTGGCAGTACCTTATCTAAGCTTTTTAAGTCTCGATATCTATACAGTAAGTGAAATATTGTGTGAGCCCTTAAATATACATAATAATACCGATCCATGCAGCGGTAGGGTTACAGTTTCGTTGATTAGCAAAGTTTAGCGGCATTTAGCGCGGTTGATTCTTCAATGAGTGTACCACTTGAGTCCCGTCGTTTTGTCTTTGGTGTTCATTTTTAATGGTCGATTAACTGGTTTATTACACTTCGTTAACGTGATTGGGAGGGTTAGTTTTGGTGATTATAAGTTGACACCCAGTTAGGACTCTGGCAATACACCGATTGGTTGTAAGGTGTAGTTACCCTTATTCTATTCTATCCAGTTTTTCTTTCCCATCCTCAAGTGCTGAGTACTCTAAGTTGTCCCTGAAGGATACAGCTGGATGTATAGAGAACTACAATATATGTACGAGGTGTGTTAAGAAGTAAGGTGACTTCGTATTTTTCGGAAAAATGTTAAATTATACATTGATATTTACGTTGTCCTCTTCAAAGTAATCGTTTTGAGATAAAATACACTTGTGCCAACGCTTTTTCTTATTCTCGCAAAAGTTTTTTTTTATTCTAGATCATATAGATACAATTTTACGTGATTTCTCTACAAGAATACATGTTAAATTGCGATTTTTTCAATCAAACATATTAAAAAAGGTACAATTAAACGATCTGAAATTTTTTTTAGGTATTGTGCTGTTTTGAATATTCGTTTAACGTTTGAATAACATCTAATAAAACAAAAACGTTAGAGTGATGAATGTCGTGAAGAGACATTCACTGGCATGTAATACTATGATATTCTAGAAAGCAGTACTGTAGGATGGTCTGTCTTAATTTTTTGGACACAATCACATTTTAAGTATTAAGTATAGAGCAGGAATAAGAACGTAAGCGCATGTGACAAATGTGAACGTGATGTTAAAGATGTTATCAGCATAGGTGGTAAGAAGTTCTTTTGAAATCATCGGAACTTGAAATGAAAGTGCACAGTCTTGTACTGACCAGACTAAATATCATCTATATTTGTTTGTGCCATTATGTATTGCTTATTATTATTCATTTATTAAATATTATAATATTCATTGAAACTACACCCAGTTAATGTAGGTATACTTATTTCAACAATAATTATACCACCTTCGTACACAATATTCTTTCATAGAAGGTATTTTTATACTTATAATTATATTGTCTGTCATATAATTTCACAGAAATAAAACTTTATACTAGAGTACCTAAGCACCTACAATGCCATTTTTGTCTATTTCTTTTTAAAAACTGTAGTACTTCTGGAGTTAAATTTTCTTGCAGAAGGTATCCTTTCTGATCGTAACATGTGTATGAACTTCCAGCAAGAATGGTGAATTATTTTCCGACTAATTAATCCTAAGATTATTTTCGTTGTATTGATTGAAAAATGCGCCAGCTTTTCTACAGACGGCTTTCGCTGATCCCGCCAAGCTAGAAAAAAAGTATTCAAATTGAATGTCTCGTGAGAATTTTGAAAAAAAATAATTTTAACCGGTTTTCTAAAGATTTTTTTAGATATACTAGTTTTCGAGGGACATGTTCAGTTTTGTACCTGAATATTTGCCGACAAACCTTTTCTAAATTCAAATTGCGTCACGTTTGTTATTCTTGTATTAAAGTTGAAGTAATTTTCCGATCATACGCCTTTATCATCGCGTACATTTGCAATGCCCAAGAGACCGTTTTACCTTTACTCTTGTACCTTTATTTATCAATGTACTAGAATTTCTACTTTAACTTTTGTCTCTATAAATATTGCTCTGCGAGCATAGTATGTTAGTTAGCGCGCCGCGGCGGCAGAGAAAGCTTCTCTTCGCTTGCCTTCACTTGAGCACATTTTCCTAATTTAAGCACTGTAAATATATTGTATAAATTTTTATTGCACATTTGCGTTACATTTATTTTGCCGTAAACCACTTCCACCTCCACACGACTGAACTGGATTGGGAGCAGCATAAAACCCCTTCCCTCGTGAACATTTTTGGTAGCAGAGCGTGGTTCCAGGGACCGACGGTCAGTGCAGGAGTGGATATGTGCTAGTGCTCAGTGAAGCCTTGAATTTTGCCTTGACCATTTGATGCCGTGTAGGTGAACGCGCTCTCACGAAGCTGCAGTAGTGAGTCATTCAAGGAATCAGAGTGTGTCCATGCTCTCCGTGCTTGAATTTGCCAAGGCGGGCGGTCGTTAGCTGCCAACACTCAGCCCTATTATCAAGCGCTTCATCGCGACATCGACTGCTTCATGGCAGACGTCAAGGAACTTAAAATTTTACTTAAGCGTCAACAGGAGTTGTACAAAAGCATTAGCAATGCTTACGAAAACCTCAAGAAGCGCGGCAAGGATAAGTTCACTCGTGCAATCATCGAGAGCCGTATACAGCAACTACGAATAAACTGGGATGACTTCAAGGACACTTATCTCAGGATTCTCAACATTGCTCCAGACGATACTAAGGACATCGGCTATTTCAATGAAGACAGCTACGAAATCGCCGAAGAAGCTTACCTCGATTCGGCAGCTAATTTGGCTGAACAGCTCGGAAAACTTCCTGCATCGCCCGCATCAGACCCAGCTCCTGTTCCACCAGCTAACTCTCGCAACCTGCCGTCCATTGCTGTGCCCACATTTTTCGGACATTTCAACGACTGGCTCGAGTTTAAGGATCTGTTCTCTGCGATCATAGTCAACGATTCTCGACTTTCCAACGTCGAGAAGCTTCAGCACCTCAAGACGCATGTGCAAGGCGAGGCGGCTGAATTGTTGAGGACGATCCAGGTAATCGACGCCAACTTCGAGGCTGCATGGAAAAGGTTGGAGGATCATTATGCAAACAAGCGGCGCTTGGTTGCCGCGCTAACTCGCGATTTGCTAGCCGCGCCGGCTGTAAGCAACGAATCGCCGCTCGAACTCAAGGCATTGCTCAGTGGCACTGTAAATGCCTTGGCTGCACTTAAACAGCTTAAGCGTCCGACGGACCAGTGGGATGACTTGGTGGTCGCTGTTACAGCTCGGAAACTCGACGCTCGAACTTTCCGAGAATGGGAGTCATCGCTCAGCAGTACCCACGAGCCTCCTGCAGTTGAAACGCTCGTGCGTTTCATTGAACAACGCATCTCGATGCTCGAGATCGTCGCGTCTTCTACAGAGAAGGCAACACGGAAGAAGGACAAGACGGCGTCTTTTACTTCGCACGCATATGCCGCCTTTACGGAGAAATGCCGTTTTTGCCAAGGTGAGCATTTCATACTACGCTGTGCCGATTTCAAAGCAAAATCGCCACATGAACGCAAACAGTTTGTTGAGGCCAAGAACATGTGCTATAACTGCCTTGGTGCTCACAAACTCGCAAGCTGCAAATCAAGCAAACGATGCCTAACTTGCAACGGGCATCACCATACGCTGCTGCACGAGAATCCTGCCACTACAGTGCATCTTGCATCTTCTGCATGGCCTGCTACACTCACGAAAGGGAGTCGCGTATCCTGTCATTGGATGGCATCGCCAGACTCTTCAAACACTACGCTGTTGCCTACTGCGCTCGTCCAAATTCAAGGCCTGGACGGACGCACACTCATCGCTCGTGCCATGCTCGACAACTGCTCTCAGCGATCCTTTGTTGCAAAGAGCCTGCTAAGTAAACTTCGCCAGGAATATGAAGAGGCCAGCATGGAGGTCATTGGCATCGGTGGCATCAAGACTCCGCGAGTTCATGGAAAAACTTACCTTACTCTCGCCTCCATGGTTAGCGAGGGGAAGCTCACGTGCGAAGCTCTAGTGCTCTCGCTCATATCCAGCTACAGGTCAGGAAACTTCAAGCTTCCAGGCGACTGGAAGTATATACAGGGTTTGGAGCTTGCAGACGACTTTCGAGCCGATCTGACGGAAATCGAGTTGCTGCTAGGAGCTGATGTGCTTCCACGAGTTCTTCAAGAGGGCTTACGCATCGGACTACCTGGGACACCCATAGCCCAGCGCACCATATTCGGCTGGACGCTTTCCGGTCCATTACATTATTGACATTTTCAAAATACAGACTCTAAGTTTGTTTTACATAAGTGCAGTGCTAATTGTTAATACTCCGTTTACCCCGAACCGTAGTATGGCGGGCGGTATGTTCAGTTTTGTACCTGAATATTTGCCGACAAACCTTTTCTAAATTCAAATTGCGTCACGTTTGTTATTCTTGTATTAAAGTTGAAGTAATTTTCCGATCATACGCCTTTATCATCGCGTACATTTGCAATACCCAAGAGACCGTTTTACCTTTACTCTTGTACCTTTATTTATCAATGTACTAGAATTTCTACTTTAACTTTTGTCTCTATAAATATTGCTCTGCGAGCATAGTATGTTAGTTAGCGCGCCGCGGCGGCAGAGAAAGCTTCTCTTCGCTTGCCTTCACTTGAGCACATTTTCCTAATTTAAGCACTGTAAATATATTGTATAAATTTTTATTGCACATTTGCGTTACATTTATTTTGCCGTAAACCACTTCCACCTCCACACGACTGAACTGGATTAGGAGCAGCATAAAACCCCTTCCCTCGTGAACAGGACATGTAAAACTATGATACTTTCCCAATAATCAATAATGATTGATGCAATTTGTACTACTGTGAGGGTGGAATATTTTATGAATTTGAAAAAAAATTATCCTAGCATGCTTGCGGGCCGAGATAATTTTTTTTTTTTTAAAAAGATGTGTGAATAAAAAAATATATTGTACACGTACCGCATAAAATAGTACATAATAAAAATTGTTGAACATAATATGTAAGCTGAGCACGCCAGCAGGTATAAGCAAAGGGGGGTGGAGGAGAGCAGAGTGCTTCATCGCAGAGCGACTTTGACAGAAATGCACTCGAGCGCTTCAAATCGAGCATGTTTGTAAGACCAGACATATCTTGGCTTCTGCAACACCCAAAAGCTTGTGGAGACAAAAAGAATTGATTAATTTTACTGTCATATTTAAATTAACAATAAAATTATCAATATTAAAGTTATACTTTTATCTAGATCTAGAGAGAGAGAGTAGAGTAGAGTAGAGTAGAGTAGTTTTATTAGGCTAGGGACCAACGGTCCAAAGTAGCCTTGCAATGTATACATAGCTGTTTCAGACAGCTTACAGAGGTTTAATAGGGAGCGAGTCCTATTACATTGTGTTCGCAAGTAATATCACATACAGATGAGTCAATTGTTAGTTAGACAATAAATAATAATAATAATAATAGTACTTAATGATAAGATAAATATAATGCAAACCATACGTCGTAGATGCTGAATTAATACTGAATATTAAAATTTGAGCTAGGCTTATAAATAATTGATGTGTATAAATTAAAACTAAAGGAAAGATAGTTAAGAATTCAAGCGGCTGTCATGTTCCTTAATGACTTTTAAGAGTGTCGGCTTTTGGTCCAGGTGAGCGGTGGGCGGCGTAGAGAAGGAGGCAGAGCATTCCATTCTCTAGCAGCTCCAATGGTAAAAGAGTTGTTGTAGATGTCTAAATTGACTGGTGACACTTGCAGCTCCAGAGAATCGGTGTTACGAAGGGCAATGGCATCGGATGATCTAGTCTTGAATTCGAAGAGTTCGGCCAGATATAAAGGGGACCCAGTTAGAGAGAGAGAGAGAGAGAGAGAGAGACAAAGTTTGTGATGAAGAGTACGAGAGCTAAAGGAATAATTCCAATCTTAAAAGAAACCGAGTAGCACAGTTGGTCCCTTAAATGAGGCACTCAGGCCACGTATTACACAGAGTAATACAAACACCTGATTTGTTTAATGTGCAGACGGCTATTGACTTAGCTAGCATTTCTTTTTTGCTCGTACTCGTCTACTCGTCTCGAACCTTTCAGCAGTGGTGCCTAACTTAATGGATTTACTCCCCCCCTTACCCTCTCTCGTCAAGCGCCCATCTAAATAGTGGGTGTTGCAGGAGCTAAGACATGTCTAATTTTGCAAGCGCACACGATCTGAAGCTCTCGCGTTCAGTTCTGCCGAAGCTGACATTAGGTACCATTTTTTTGCCGTACAGGTACAACATATTCTTCATTGAAAGGACAAGTCGTGAACTTCACTTTGAATTTTACTTCTGCACGACGTATAATACGTCCTCACAAGTTTTTTGAAAATAAAAAAATTATTTTGGCTCTAGTGCGTGCAAGGACAACTTTTCTTCTTAATTTACAAAAAATTAACACCGTTGCAGTTGTACAAAGCTTACTAATGTATACATATATATGTATATTATAAACATACTAATAAAACCAGATATACGACAAAAACTGAAAAAAACATTTTTTTCTAAATTATTAATTTTAAAATTAAGCACACCTTTTCCAGAGGCCGGACATCAATGATAATGTTCTATGGCAAAAAGTATATACGAATGAGTGCAAATTAAATCTATATATTGAAAGTTCACCCAATAATCCCCATGAATTAAAATACTATTTTATTACCAAATGACTTATGAGGGAGAAAAGACAGTTCCCAAAGGTTAAGGTAGTGTGGTACATAAAGAATCTTTTCAGTCAATTATATTCAATTTTTATGGAGAGATCTACCCATAACTTTATATGGTTGTCTAATCCCATTAGTTTCTGAATAATGTGGACTATTTTATTTACAATTTTTATACTTTTGCACCATATTTTGTCCTGGCAACTAATTTTCTGATGAAGAATTAAAGCTGCAACATTTGATATTACTTTAAAACTGTTACGTTACTGTAGGCTGGTAAAATGTATAGAATAAATACAATCTTGGATGAACTCAAATCATAGAGATATAGATATAACCATAGAGTGAACAAGAGCCCTGATCTCGCGATATAGGCAGAGAGAGAGAGATGGATGCCCGACAGTTCCTTCCATCTTTTTTTATCTGAGCGCTGCAATTGGTTAAAGAACGTATAGTGAGGGGAGTGATGTGAGGGGAATGAATGAAAAAATAAAGTTTTATTAAGTCCTTAAAGGCTTTTATAGCTACAGAGTCACAAAAATATGTTTGTACTTATACATTAAGGTTATAATCTTCGAAAAATTTACATATCAGTTTACAAACTTTAATGTTAGGTGTACGGAGAAATTCATCACAATGGAATGGCGGATAACATTTGACTTTGGCTATGTCACGCAATAAAGAGACTCTAGGAACATCATATAGATGGCATTGCCATAGTACATGATTCAAATCTTAGTCACTCTCTTTACATTTGCAAGTAGAAATATTAACTATATTAACTCTAGCCAAAGACGCAGCAAGATTATAATGGTTTGCTCGACAGCGATTTATTGTTACTACGAATTTTCTGGACAAGTTCTTATTATGAAACCATGGAAAAGAGTTGTTACAGAAAAAGTTTACAAAGTAGTGTTTACCAGTAGTCTCGCTAGCTTCGATGACTCTGGAGATTGTAAGATCTTTGGCCTCAAGCTTAAATCTACATCTGAGATCAGAAAAAGGCACAGCCGGATAATCACAGTACTGAAGTACAGTAGCAGACTTAGCAACCCTATCCACTTTCTCATTCCCAGCAATGCCACAGTGCGAAGGAATCCACATGAATTTAATAGAACCCGAGTTTTCCTGGTCCATAAATAAATGAACTAATTCAACTATTTTCCGTAGGTATAGATTGTGGTTCAAGATAAGATCGTAATTTTTTAAAGACTGTAGGACACTGAGAGAATCAGAGAGAATAAGGAAGTTTGACAAGGGCGCTGTAAAAGCAATTTTGACGGCCTCATATAAAGCAATGCACTCTGCAGTAAAAATTGACGCATCCTTTGAAATGCTCTTAGCAATTTCAACACCAAGAACAGGACTAACCACAGCACTCACATAGAGATTATCCAGAATCTTGCTACCATCCGTATAGATAGGGGCAGCATTAAGGCCATAAACCCAAAGGGAGAAAGCATCTCCAGCTCCAGCCATATTCTGAAAGCTTTTATTAGTGAGAAGATCAACTTCTAATGTCTTGCTAGAGAAGACTGACTTTGGGAAGTCAAAGAAAGAAGAAAAAACTGATTTATCCATGGCCAGGACACTGGAAATACACTCTCCCAAAAAATACGAACTACCACCCGGCAGATCACAAAATGACTTGTAAAAATCATGTATTTTAATGTAAAGCAGATAGTTAGAACCAGCCAAAACTTTAGTAACGTGTGATTAAGCAAAAATTTGACGCGTTTCCTAATTGACAACATTTTGGATTCAGCAAGTAACAAATTATTGGGGGTAGATGTTCGATACCCATAAGCTATACGAATGGCTGCATTCTGAATTCTCTCCAATTTAAGGGACTGCACTACTTTATCAACATAATAGGCTAGTGCACCATACTCTACTATCGATCTTACATAACTCTTATATAATACTAAGAGTAGTGAGGGGTCGCTATCCCACCACGTACCACATAAAAATTTAATAATGTGTAGCGCCTTGAAATACCTAGCTCTTACAAAGTCAATTTGTTTAGTAAAATTAAGCCTATAATCAAAAAATACACCTAGGAATTTTACATGCTCAGAAGAAGAAACGTTAAAGTTATTAATACTTATCGAAACAGTTCCAGGTACAATTTTTTTTTGTTAAAGTGAATCAAAACAGTTTTTTCAGGCGCTAAACTGAGACCCAAATCATTAATACTGTCCTTATCTTACCAACTGCTCTTTCAAGCAGAGAGCATACATCATCAGCGTCCAAGTTATCAACAAATACCACGATATCATCTGCAAATTGCAGAACAGAGACATTATCGTCAAGATTCTTAGTTATATTGGCAACGTATAGAATATATAAAAGAGGGCTTAAAACACCACCCTAAGGTACTCCCCGATTCATAGTTTTGGGTACAGTTGAATTAAAAACCGAACACATACGCCAAGAGTGCATAATATGCTTAACAAAACCAAGTATACTGGCAGAACAGCCCATTGATGCCAGATCCTCTAGAAGGATATGAATATTGACATTATTGAAAGCCGAGCGAACATCCAGAAAGGCAGCCAAAACCTGTCTGCCTTCTATAAATGAACGCTCAACACTCAGTCTTAAATTAAGTAAACTGTCACTACACGACTTGCCCCTCCTAAACCAATGCTGACTAGCAGGTATGAAACGTAGACGTTTTACCCACCACTGCAACCTGTTTTTTACCAGTGTTTCATACAATTTACATATGCAGGACGTTATTGCAATCGGTCTAACTCCCTTGCCGTTAGGTTTAGAGATAAAATGAACAAACGTGTTTTTCCAGTCATCAGGAAATACCGAGGTGAAATGCATTCATTGAAAATGTCTAACAGCAATAATTTAAATTTCAACGGTAACTTTTGTAGTATTTCAAAATCAAACCCATCTTTACCAGGGGCTGACTTAGGGTTCTTATTGTACAAAGCCGAGTTGAATTCAGAAAAACTAAATGACGACTGGAAGAACTCGGGTTCCTCGCTAGGAGGAAAATTTTCTGGATCTGAAGAGACCCAAGGAGGAGCAAGTCTTGCAGAGAGCTCTAACGCCTGAACCTTAAATGCATCTTGTGTAATAGCAACAGGTGTCACATTGACCCAACGATTCTTAAAAATCTTACACTTGTTCCATACAAAACTAGGATTAGAACGAAAACTTAAACGTTCGGCAAACTTCCTGAAACTAGCTCTTTTTTTCAGTCTAAAGGTCCTAATTGCTACAGCACAAGATCGCTTATAATTAAAATAGTCACTTGGTAAACGAGAAAAAGTCCAATTCTTAAAAGCAGCTTTTCTTAGTCTTTTAACTCTGTCACAATCAGAGTCCCACCATAAACTTGGATTATTATTCTTAACATGACCTTTAGTTGACTTGTTTTTGCCCCGAGGTGTGGCTTTATTAATAGCTAAAGAAACCTTATCAAAAAAGAATTTATATTTTACACATGGGCTCATGCAGTCATAAGATGCATTCATAAACGTATCATAAAAATTATTCATCTCATTCACAAAAACGTTCCAATCTGTACGCTTAGTGGAAATCTTAAAACTATTTTTTACATACTTGTGCTTGGCTACACTGATCTCTATAAAAATTGGGAAGTGGTCAGAGCCCCAGGTGTCATCAACAACCTCAAACCTTAGGATATCTGCCAGTTCAAGGGAGCAGAGGACCAGGTCCAAATTAGATAATTTTCCTGTACGAAGATCAACATGAGTGTAAGTCTCATTGTTATGCAGAAAAAGATTAAATTTATCAATCGAACTTTCAAGATGTGACCCATTTGTATCCAATTTAGTACAATTCCACACAGGATTGTGAGAATTAAAATCCCCAACTAACATGCAGTTGGACCTGCCCTCTGTATTCCCAACAATAATGTCAAACTGAGCTTGAGAGAGGGTATAACCTGGAACTCTGTAACACACTATCAACTCCAGGGGAGCATCTAAATTAACAAATTTAATGCCTCCCAATTCAACAGTATCATTAGGAGCTTTAAGATTTTGAATTCCTTCAAAGGAAATTGAATTGCGAACTAAAAACAAACTGCCGCCCCCCCCTGGAGTGCATACGATCCATTCTAATAACACTAAACCCAGTTGTATTAAGCTTAAGGTTATCAGTGAGCCAAGACTCCACACAAACAAAAACATCCAGGCTAAGTAACACTCTTTGAACATCTAGCACCTTACCATTCACACTTTAAGCATTCCAAAACAAAATTTTGATAGAGTCACCAAAGCACGAATTGAAATCACACATTTTGTAGCACCCTAAGTAGATGTAGAAGATTCTATGGAAGTGGACAGGGAATCTGTGCTAGACACAGACTAACTCCTCTTCCTCAGCTTTTTCTTCAGCTTTGTGATTGTGGTCTTGATGTTTTTAGGCACAAACTGGTACAGTTTATCCAGAGACTGGTACAAAAAATCCATGTCAGTGGTGATACGGGTCGCCTTCTCCAGAATATCTGAGTTGCCATTTTTAGAAGACATAATCAAGTCCAGAATAGTATCCCTAGGGAGGAGAGGCATGTTGTCCAGGCCAAGAGTCAAACTCATTTGAGTCCAAACATGGAGTAAATCTTTTGAAAAATCACCTTTTGGTATTTCAAAGCCTAGGAAACCAGTAAACCGTTG
Source organism: Copidosoma floridanum (assembly GCF_036245765.1). Lineage (NCBI taxonomy): Eukaryota > Metazoa > Arthropoda > Insecta > Hymenoptera > Encyrtidae > Copidosoma > Copidosoma floridanum. The sequence goes on along the minus strand of NW_028321898.1, from coordinate 14,775,745 downwards.
TGTTGTCAGTTTTGGACCTTTTGGTTTTATTTTTACCTTTTAACAGCTCCTTTACGTTGTCTTGAATAACATCAGTGATCTCATCATCAAGTGAAGACAGATGCTGCAATTTCTCTTGTTTGTCGCTAGTCTGCGAGCTGAGAACAGATGTTGGAGGGCCTCTTTTTTTCTGATTGTTTGCAGGTGTAGGAGCGACCAAAGGGCAGTAACCAGAAATTGAAGGGAAATCTTTATCAGGCTTTGTAGACTGTTGCTCGCCAAGAGAGGGTGGAGAATCAGAGATGTTATTATTTTGAGCACCATTATTTTTATCCGTCGTATCAAGAGGACAAGACTTGGCAACATGCCCTTTCTGCTTGCACAGGAAGCACGTAGTGAAGTCAGTGCTTAGATACATCCAGTAGGAGGTATTCTCATAGGAAACTTGCAGTGAGTCTGGCAATGAATTGAAATCCTCTTCTTTGATATAAACTTGCCTTCTGAACGACAGAATGTGACTTCGACCAGGTTTGGAAAGTCCTGCCCTAATGTAACTAAGACTAGAGACTGGGCTAATGCCACGCATCTTTAAAGCCTGAATAACTGTCTCATAAGGTATGACTGGGCTTACATTAGATGAAACCACCCTTCTGTTTTTGTTCAGCAAAGGACGAACTTTGAGTTGAACATCATCAACTGTTATTGACTTGTTCACAACCAGATTAATAGCAGCTTCACCACTTAAAAAAATACAAACTCTAGCACCAGAGATTTTTGATATAAATCTTATTTCAGCAGGATCAATAATCTTTTCAAGACCATCAATATATTCATCAATGGTCAAACCCTCAACAGCATCCAAAACAACAGCATGATCTTTGACAGGAGCAGCCACAGCACTTAAGTAACTTTTCTTGACTTGTTGGGTATAGGTACTTTGAGTTAGGTTAACCTTATGGTCACTTTGATGGTTGACCATGTTGCACAACTGTTTGCACCAGAGTGCAGCCAGCCGGACCAACGGGCTAATACCACAAATTAACACAAACATCCAGGGTCTGTACCCCATATTACAAAGGTATCACAACTACGAAACCAAGCTGGTAGAAAAAAAACGGGAAAGCGAACACTTAAACACGTGTGCTCTATCTCGATCCGCCGTACCGATTTCTGATGTGAGGGGAGTGTGAAGACAGCAGAAGACTCAGCTGACATCTGCTACTACATTTTTGTCAAAATCTGCAGTATGTAAACATCAATGCTGAGTACTTTAGTGTTCTTTTTTCTAACAGCAACTCATTTCTTACGACCGTTTGTATATTTGATTGGAACAATGAAGGATTGTTAACAGTGCATCTACTCTCCTTTAAATGAACGTAGCTTTCACACGTAAGTTTTGGTAATCTAACCTCGATTGTTGTTTATCTGTTTTTTACATACATTCTATGAATTTATATGACTTGGCAGATTTCCAAAGGATGCTGATTCAAGAAAAAAGTGTCTACATAAACTAAATCTACCTATTTCTTTTGAAGTAAAGTCCCATCATGTTAAATGTAGTGACCACTACAGAAATGGAAGTTTTCATGAGTCCGAAGAGCGAAGCAGGAGACGGTTGTTGACAGGCACCCTTCCCGATGCATGCAGAGTCAGAAAAAATGACTCTCTATCTAAATTTACTTTTAAAAAACAAGATAATACTAACGTGATACTCCGCCCAGCTCAAAACTTAGTACCCATTGATACATCAAATCAGTCATTGTCAGCTGAGAACAAAGATTCTTTTGACGATAGTGATACAATTAATGAAGTAGTGCAATGTGCCGTTACTCTTGATATTTCAAATCACTTTGCCTGCTCGAGAAGTAATTCAAGATATTGTAAATGATGCGACTGATTATTCGTTATCCAGTTCGGGATGTAGTCCGATTCAATTAACTGAGGACTCTGTAAGAATGAAAGTTGCAGATGATTGTGCCTCATCAAGCAATCATACAAATGTTGTATGTAACTTTAGGAAAAAGTACATATTAATTTATACAATTTTTTTACTACTGAAATTCCAGACTAACGTAATTGAATTGCAGGAAAAATTCATTTAAAGATAATAGTGAACCAAAAAAGATTAAGTTTATGGATGGATTACAAACTTTATACCTATCCAGATCAAATTTTACAGATGACGAGGGATGGCATGTATTTTTGAAGTACAAAACCGTGCAAGAAAAGAGATTAGCTGCAGCTCACAACAAAAACTTACGACGTAAAAAGAAAATTGATGATTTCCGTGGTGTGATTAAAACTCTCGAGACTAATCATGAAAACGGTGCTGCAAACTTTTTGAAGGTCATTTAAAACTTTCGAAAATATTTTTATTTTAATTTTAAAACATTCAGTCTTAGATAAATTGGTGTACTCATGATTTTTTTTCGTTTATTTATACAGATATATTTTTATTTTAGATTTTTTATAAATATTTTTCCATCATACGTTTTTTCAAATTTATGGAATCGCAAACCAATATTTTTACATACTTGCATATCTGTAATGTTGATACATTCAGACAAGACTTACCAATTTTGTTAAGGATAATTGCCCTGACAAAACACTGTCTGTCGTACAGCAAACATTAAATATTTATTACTTATTTACATATTATGAAATTTAATAAATACATACTTCAATTTAGTTTTACAATATGTATTCAATTATAAATACCTCATAATGTGAGATTATTTCCATCATTGCAGTAAATCCAGCCAAAATATTTTTGTTACACAAATTTTTTTTTCTATCAAACAGATGTTTGTACGCAAGCTAACGATTTTCTTTCACGTAAATTTTTTACTTTGTAGGAACTACCACCTCATGTCCAAGAATTGATTACCAGAATGAGAGATTTCAAACCCACATCTCCTTTTCCACCGAACTTGCAAAGTTTTGCACGTATGTTACACTTCCACTCTCCGGCAGCACATAATGCCGTAAGAGACTCATTTTTAAAATGCCTCCTAACTGTTCAAACACTAAACAGGTGGTTGAAAACAGATGATTTTTTGCCCGGGATATCGTATGAAATTATAAACAAAATTAGTGATATGGTAGAGAAAGAACATAAGAAAGGTCGGACATTAGTTTTCAATTTGACCTTTGATGAGATGAGTATCAAGCAAAATAAAGAGTGGGATAAAATCACGCATTAATGGAATGGACTGGTAGATCATGGTAGTTAGCTTTCAGAACTACATTCAAATAAAAAAGAACAGACAGCTACTAAAGCACTTGTTTTCATTTTGGTGAGCATTAATGGGGGTTTCAAAGCCGCATTTGCGCACTACCTTATTAATTCCCTTACTGGTATTGAAAAGGCTATTCTTTTAAAAGACTTGCTAACATTGTTAGGCGAAAAAAAAATTAAGGTCATGAGCATCACGTTTGATGGTGATCTGGCACATAAAGTAGCTTGTGAAAGTCCGGGAGCCAATTTAAATTGTAACAAAAACAATTTCAAACCGTATTTTTAACATCCTGTCACTTTAGAACCTGTTTGTATATTTTACGACCCCTGCCACTGCTTAAAACTCTATAGAAACTTTTTTGCTCTAAAAGGACCGTTTACATTCGATAAAAGTAATACCATTGACTGGAAACACATTATTAACTTAAGTGACAAGCAACAGACCGAAAAATTACACTGTGCAAACAAAATTAGTAATAGACATGTAAATTTCACAAACGAAAAAATGAAAGTCTTTTTAGCAGCAAAGATTTTAAGCAGGAGCACTGCTGTAGCTCTACGATTTTTGAAAAATGAACTGCGTGATCCTCTGTTTTTCGAATCTGAACCGACTGCCGAGTTTTCCGAAAAAATTAACGAAATGTTGGATTCGTTAAACGTTAGAAATAAATTTAGTAAAAATCCCACTCGAATACCAATTTTTGAAGAAACATTAATAATATTGCAGAAAAAGATTTGTTCGGCTCGTTTCCCGCGATCAACGTCCAACAAGATGACGGCACGCGCGCCCTCCTTTGTTCTGCGCGCGTACTGCTCCTGCGGAGCTGCTGAGCCGCGCACGGGCTGACAGACTGACGATCGAGGACCCAAGGAAGAAAGAGCTGAGGGAAATTACATCGACAGAAGTGATATAATTGTCTGCAACTCTGTACTAGGCGCTAAGTCATATTCAGTAAAGATTTTCAAAACTGAACAAGATTGATAATCTCATTGAGTATATAAAGAAATTAGAGTTTTCTGAACCTGTGAAAAAAAGTAAGGCAATATTTCATACAAAATATCGGACTGTGAGAGTTTTAGAGAGTAGATTAGTACAAACTGGCTTTAGGAGGTTTGTTATTTCTCTAAAAAATCTATACGACCTGGCTGTTTATTTAATTAATAACAAATATTTGGATTATGTATTAAGTTACAAACTGAGCCAGGACCCCGTAGAACTTTTTTTTTTCCTTATCAGAAGCATGAATGGCCATAATAATAACCCTGCTACTACTCAATTTATATCTGCATACAAGAAGCTCACGTTTCACAAAATTTCGTGAGTAACATAAAGTTCTGCAAACTGCTCACCTTTGGATGTACAGGATTGGGCCCGGGAGGCAGTGCTCCTGCACTGTTGTTGCGCCGGATCTGAAGGACGGACAAGAGATGACGAGAACTTTTGGGAATTGTAGTGTACGCGGGTAAATAAAAAAGCGACTTCCTTTTATTGAGTCAGCTTTAACTTTCGTTCGGAACTTAACACTCGCGTACATTGACTTTCTTACATAGGAGGGAGAAGAGACGCAGTGCAGCGTGACTGGCTCTTACTCCCTTTAGTGTTGCAGAGCAGTTGCCGACTGACTTGGCGGGGCGATGTTAAGCCGGGGAGAGCACGAAGCTCAGTCTTACTGTCTCTTTCTAGCGCGGCGCATGCGCTTTTCACTCAGAGCACACGCGTGGAGCACTCGGCTGAAAACACTTTTGACAAACATACACGCACACAAATGACATCAAGCATTTGATGTCATACATTGGATAATACTTTTTTGTTGTCAAAGACTGAGAATACTAACGATGTCAAGCAATTGACTGAAGAAAAATGCTTAAATACGCATAAAAAAGTAAAAAGTGCACCTAAAACTAGTCGACCTTTACCACCAATACCGCAACCGATTCTGTCAGTAGATATTACAAATTATTTTCGTAATAAAAGCTGCCTTGTGGATCACGACTACAGTACATCAAAATCTTGGACGTGTAATGAGTATGCTCATGAGGTCACAGCTTACATCGCTGGATAAGTAGTGCATGTTTTAAAACAAAAAAATTCACTGCCAGGACTGCCTGCAATTAATGGTCAAGAACACTAGTCTTAGCAAGAGTAAACTGATAAGTATGAGAAATTATGGAGGTTTGAATTTTGCATCGGATGATGTACATATTGTTTGCAAAACACCAGATTCAGTTATTAAACAAAATAAAAATCTATTTGCGAAGAATGTTTTTACCAAAATGACACTGGAAACGTTCAACTCTTTGCCTAGACATGTTTTTAGTAATGATCACTTTCTTGAGCAAGAAGCGCTTATGGACCACAGGTCTCAACTAATTTTATTGATCATAGGAAAATACATTGATATTCGAATGGCACATGAATCAAACTTGCAAACGATCAAAAGGAATGGGTCCACATGCGAAATAATAAAATAACTATTTTTAATGGACAGTAAAAAGAATATATGGTTTATGTACATGATTAGTTGTGCCTACTATACTATTTACTACTGTACATAAATCCTTGCTGTTATTTAATCATACTGTATTAATTAGTTAAATTTGCTATGATGTAATACGTAGCACGTTACTCTAGTAGCACAGTTATTATTTATTAAAATAAAGTAGTCTGATGGTTAAAATTTAATTTGTTCTTGTCATTTCGTATCCGCCTTATATTTTTTATTAAAATTTAGCACTTGTATTGAACAGTTAATAATTTTAATAGTCAACTAGCAGAATTTATCTTACAAATGCATAAGCTGATTAAGTATTGGTTGTTATTTCAGATTTACATGTTATTTAATTATTGGATTTTGTACTTGTCCTACCTTGGGCTTACGCTGCCTACATACACGTGTAGTTTTGAATCTCCCGCTAGTACGAAAATCAAAATAAATCATCTTGAACAAAATTACATTAAGAAAATTATATTAGCTGTCAAAAAACTCAGGATATTAATTATTCAAAATGAATAAATAAATCAATTGTGAAATCTGTGATTTCGTCTCAAATCTTGACAGAAAAGAACTTAAGAAGAGTGGCATTATAAGATGCATGATCCAAAAAATTCTATAATGGTATTCGATTAACACTTTAATAAACAAGACTTGATTGCTAGCTAAATTTAAAGTAATATCAAATAGAAAAAACGTACATAATTATGGATGAATTTCTTCGTAATAATTTGATACAATCAGCTGATGAGATTCTTTATGTACCATACTATTTTAACCTTTATAGGTACTAATCTTTCCTCCCTGATAAAATATTTCACAATAAAATTTGTGCAAATTTATCAGCATCTTGTCATGATACATGTAGCTTAAACTGTTTTTTTCATGCTTTACTGTTAATTTTAAAGGAATGATTTAGAAACATGTGAATATTGACACCCTAACACCCCTTGTGATTTTTTATGGAGAAATAAGTAGCCCATTTAACTGGACAAAGCCAAAGTATCACTGCATACATTTACTGTTGGTAATGTCAGTACCTTTACGAGCTGAAGAAAAAATACGTTTCCTACTTTGAACGTCATTTGTACCGAAATCAAATAGTAACCATGAGTTCTTAACAATCATTTAGCTTCCAAATTAGTTTACAAACGTTACATTAAAAGGTAACATTTCAAATAATGCTTTGTTTGACCTTGCCTTTTATTTTTGACATGGTGTGCATAAGGCGTTAATAAACTGTGAGGAATAAGTTTCGAGATCTTACCATGATAACAGAGTTTACTACATGTCATACACTTGACGAATAGTGTTAACACAGGCTTCCTCAATAATGCTCAAGATATTTTTCTATGCCTTGAGTTTGATTTTCTTGTGAACAAATTGTAATTTTGTCGTATCATTTATTACTGTCATGGTATTTTAAATTTTTGTTGAACGCTACAAATAGTTAATTGTGTAGAAAAATATTAAATTTTAACATAAACCAAATAAAATATCTCAAACATTAACGAATGGGGAGTGGGTGAAGTAACGAGTGATACTATGTTGTGCATTTGTATGAAATTATTTAAAATACATTGAAAAAATAAAAAAAGATATCATAGTTTAATCCAAATGAGAGCAAATATTTTAGACAATATTGTAAAGATAGCGAGAAAAGTCGCTTCAGGAGGGTTGCTAGTATACTTAAATATAATTCATATCATGGGAAACTATGAACATTGAAATCAATTAATATTAAGCTACTGAATTCTAACAAGACGTAAGAAAAGAGCTTTTGACATACAATGATTAATTATTCTTTGTGAATGATTTTTAAAAAATTTATAGTTTTAGTTTTGTAATGATTACTTATTAACCACAACGATGGCACTACTATTTGGAAAATTTTAGTATTTTATTTTTTAAGTATGAGTTTCAAGATAAATATCAACTAGTATATTAGGGACTTCAATAAATTAGCGGTTTAAGACAGTTTGTAATAACCGTGTACAACTTTTATTTTGTACGCTATAATTTAACAATAAGACATTTATTTTATAATAAATCGTACATCGTAATAATTTTGTCTCTTTCCCATAGTATTTTTATTCCTAATCAACATTATAGAAGGTTTAGAGCTGAACTCCAAATACAGGTACTCAAATTCACAGAAGTTGTAAATTTGAATAAATTAGTATAATGGAGAATTTCGTATTGTAAATATTACAGATCTTAATTTTTGATAAAGTTTGTTCCCTATGGGCTGTACTTGAAGCTAATAGTATGTTTATCTTGAGAGTCAACTATTCTTAACTCAAACTTTGTACCGGTCAGAAATAAGGCAGATACACCAAGCTGTTTTGGATCAGGTTTTTTCTACGAGAGATTTCCAGGGGTTTTTCTGATTTACATGACAATCATCATGGGCGAATGCGGAGCAGTTGTTAGGGCCCTCCCCCCTTTCAATCCTATCCCAATTCCTTTCCAATCCCAAGTGCTAAGTGCCTTAAGTAGTTCCTCTACAAGAGAGCTGGACGTAAAGCACTATAATAAAAAAAAAAAAAAAAACTATGTACGTGAGATGTGAAACTTACTTTGCTTTCATACCCTGTAGGTGTGTAATACACTATTAATACAGTTGACATGAAATCAAACATATGTATAATAAATTATTGTTGGAATATTTGTATCAGACAAATTAAAATGTTTCTAAGCTTTGGTTTCCTTGAAAGTAAAATAATTAACTCTATCTAATAGAGATTAGGGAAAATAAAAGACATAGATATTTTCCATTGTAAAGCTGCAATTTTTTGTTTAATTTGTTTTGTACAAACATTTGTTACTACATTTTAAAATTTACTCGTGCCTAACAAGTTTCTACTAACCTTAAAATTAATAATAAGAATATAGATTTCGATCACGTAACAATTATTCTTACAACACATGGTAGAAAATAGAAAATAAATCAATTCATAGGTAGGGAGATAGCATGTAGCTTTTTCTTTGAGACATGACTTTTTTGTTTATTTACTTATTATGAATGTTTATGTCAATCCTTGTCATACATACTTTTCACCTTAATTTCTATTTTCTATACTTGGAATTATTTTTGGCCTATCTGGCTTCCCTTTTAAGGTAGGACTGTTTGTCTAATTTTTAAACGTTAGGTTGTAACAAAAATTTTTTGAAAATTTTAAACAACGTCCGTATTAATTTTCCAAACATGCTCTAAATAAAAATTTTTTTTTAGACTTGTTCTTTTTAAGATCCAGTTGAAAAACGAGAAAATTGAGATTTTGTTTGTGAATCATCCAACCCCTCTCTATTTTTGCACCTTGATCATGTAGTTCTCTTTTAGAAAATGTGTCAAAATAGTTATTTTTTTATTGTTATGTTTTATAAGGCACGCTTAAAAGAGTTTCACTTCAAAAATCGTCTGGACACAACACTAACATATAACTTTTGGACCTTGAATAGGCCATAACTGGTTTAAGTAGTTTAGTAAAAAGAAGCAGAGCTATACTTAACCCAAAAAATACACTGAAAAACCTGTCCCATCTATATAAACCTTGAAAACGTACGGCTGCTTATGTAAATTGAAACTAAGTAGTACCCAGTAGTTTGGATCTGTTTTGCACATAGATGCCTTTCTAGAAATCATACTGGTCACTATTCTGAAACTTTCCATTTTAAGAAGGCTTTAAGATTGATAATAAAACAAAAGAGCCGTCAGGCTTTGAGACAAAAAAATAGGTAAAGAAAAATTAGCCCTTTGTTACCATGTCTGGTTCTGCAGCCCGGTTTTTAAGAATTTATTTATGTCCATCTTAATCAGTCTATTTTATTTGTGAGAGGGAGAATGTGTTGAAATCTCCAACTAGAAAAACGGATTTCTGCAATTCAACCTAAGACCTGAGACGTAACTTAAAATGACTTTATCAGCCATGATACTTTACAACTCTTATATAAAACAACGCAGTCTTCCTACCTGGAACACATTCTTCCTTTATGTCTGCTGATTGAAGTTATCCTACCACTTTTTCTGATGCTGGGAGCCTCTAAGCCTTTGCTGAATGACTGATTTCACAGCACATTTTTTTACTCCAGTTAAAAATTAAGATTTCTCCGTTATTGACTTCTGCTTACTGAGTAAAGAGACGCTTTCTCTCGCAGGCTGGTCAACCAGTAACTGCAGAGTGCACGGACGGTAAGTTGGTTTAGTTGATGATCTGGTTATGGACTAATATAATTTCTCTAACTTTTGGGCTTCCAAGACCTTATCTCTTAGTTTACCACTTAATAGCCACTTATCTGACTTTGGATTGTCCAATAAGATTCTCACTTCTTTATCTAAGTCGGTAAATATTAAAGTCTTGCGAGACTTGTTTTGACTCACCATCATGTCCGACGAGAGTTTTTCTACATCTTTCAATTTTTCAATACAATTCAATCTATTGATACTGTTTTTTTTGGTCATGAGTCTTATTAGCACTGCCCCTACTGTGCTAAAGGCTACGCCAGGTGATTGTTGTCTCTTAATGATGGCGACGTCCCTGTTTTTGGCACTAGGTTGCAGTTTAAATGCAATCTTCTATGATAAAGATATATACACGTATGCATATGTACATAAAAGTAAATCAACTCGCCACGCCAAAAAGAAAATTACACAGTTGAGAAACAATAAACGAAGAAAAGTTTTCTATTTACTGTGGATAACTTGGAGTATTAAGTTCAGGAGCTTGTAACTATGAAGGTGCAGCGTATTTGGTTGGGAAATCATTTCTATCCTTCTTTTCTAACCAGTATTGTAGTTTAAAATAAATGATCAGAATATGTTCCACCATGTTGATCTAAAAAATAAAGAACACTATAAATACACATATTTTTTAAGCCTCCTTCCAACATGGAGCACTATCGATGTATGTGTCGTGTTATGGGATATACACATTGTTCTCTTTGCCCTCTTCTACGATTGGCCCTGCCCTTTTTAGATCAACATAGTGGTAGCCAATAGAAAACGTGGATATTCTTTTAGGATCACTACCGTTTTGATACAAATATTGCTACGAATAATGCTATCCATCTAGCAAAGATAGGTTTATAGAAATTTCTAGCATTTTGCGAGCACGTGGGTCTTCACATATTAATCGCAGGATTTCATCGTCTATCAACTTTGCATCTCTTGCTTTCGACTTTTTGTCTTTTAAAGTCTTATCTATATATAGGGAGAGCAAATAAACAAAGTATAATACGAAGCAAGAAAAAGAGAGAAACAGAACACAAATGGTATTAATATACCCCATATTCAGGTGTATATAGCGTATGAGAAAAGTTCTTCGAACACGTATCTATTAGTTCAGTACTAACTCTTTTTCTACATTCTCTTCTTTCTAGCACCTCCCAAGAATGTGATGGCGAAACCTGCAGGCTTATAGACTACATGCAACTATCGATAAAATGCCTGTAGAGTACACAAAAGAAGTTGCAAGCAAATAGGAAAAAGTCTCTAAATGAATGAAAGACTCTGATAGCCAAGCAAAAATCCAGAACAGAAAGATCTCTAATAAAATGCAATATGCATGATTTTTAATTTATAAAAATAAAAAATAAAATAAAATAAAAATTCTACTTGACATTTTAGACATTTTTCTTTCCTGCAGATAGCGTAACTGGTCCAGCAGCAGTCTTTTCTGCCTTGCGAAGGCCTCGCTGTTCAGAGTATCTACGCAAACACTTTTTCTCTTGCTCATCACGCACACATGACAAACAGAAAATATTCTAATAAATTTAACCTCTAAGCGAAAACACCTTTTTTTAAGTCTGGCTCTAAAGTTGTAACATCTAGTGGAAAAAAGGAGTACTACTTATCAATCTTGAAAATGAGGCAAATGAAGTATAATTGGTAGATAAATACCATGCATGTCGCTCGTTTTTGTACTATATACTAGATGTAACGGCGCCACCGATATAAGTTTTCAGGAATTTTAGTAAAAACAAGAGGGCGCGCAGTGAAGCAGAAATAGCGAAGAAAGGTCGGGAGACTTACTTGAAATTGTGAGCGTGTTGGACGTGCGGTAAGAGTTGGAGTGCGGAGAAGAGTGCGAAAAGGTTAGGGGACTGGGGGATTCTACGATTTCTGTGCCACCGAGCAATACATTACGGAAGCTTGTTGGTGCCACCACCTGCGTACAGTGATAGCATGCTAATACTATAGGCGAAAATTCCCTAATGTCCATGTGATTGTGCGATCGTGCGATCGTGCGGGCGTGCAAAAACTGCAGTCGTATGAAAAAAAGCTTCCTCTACAACATAATGTGCATGAATAAAACGCCCTTACTTCTCAAACTTTTCTTTTTTCAGATAAAATTTATTTAGTACCCAAGTGTTTACACTTACTGCTCTGTAAAAAAAGTTTTAGTCAACTGAAAAAGTTTCTCATAACCTTCCTTCTGTGTAGTCTCACTTAGTTTACTTTGGAGGTAAGGAGCCCAGAAAAAATTTTTTGGAGTTCCTAAAAAGGCAAAAAAAAATGATCTGAGAGAAATATAATCAAATAAAAGCCTGTAATATCTAATATTCTCTAACGGTACGTTGAAAGTCTTGAAAATAAAAAGCAATTCGATTATTAAGATTAAAATGTATATGTATGTTTACTAATTGGTCCACTATTATTATTATTTTTTTTTTTATTTTTTTATTGTGCTCTACGTCCAGCTCCTTTTTAATAAGGGCACTACTACGGGCACTTAGCACTTAGGAGAAAGAAGGGAAGAGAGATGGGAAGCCTCCCATTAAAGAAGGGGAGTAGGAAGAAATTAGACAATTTTTGTTGCAGGAAGGTCGCCTAAGCCCTCCTCGAGTAGCATTGCGTGGTGAAAAAGCACATGTAAAAAATCACAGAGGTACTTGCCCAAAAAGTCGCACTGGCCGGGAATCAAACCACGGTCTCCCGCGTGCCAATTCACGACCTAGCCGACAAAGCCACCGCACGCTCTGTCCACTATTATTTACAAATTACTAGATCAAAGAAAGTTGAAAAAACCTTAACACATATCCTTATCCATGATAAAAAGAAGAAAATATTCGTTAAGGTTATCGGTGGATGTGTTAGCCTTGAGGAAGTTAATAGATACTTTGCATCTGCTACGGGCTTAACAAACAATGTCTAGGAACGCATTGTAGCTGTTAACTTTATTAACTAGCGGCCCCCCCATCTCGGCTTCGCCCGAGGCTTACTAAATGTAACACCGTAGTGTGTTGACATGTAATGTGAAACTTACGGTGTTTGTTGAACGTGCCGTTCTGCTCCCAATTGTTTCCATGATTTCTTGAGGTTTTGTGCATAAGCACACGATCAGTAAGAGCTAATTTAGGAGTGAGAATAAAAACTCCAAAGTCAGGTGTTAGTTTGAGCAACGTTTCGTTGGTCTTAACGCCAACCTCATCAGGCTCAGTCTATATCGTTAAGACGGTCGTTACAGTCTGTCCTAACGATATAGACCGTCTTAACGATATAGACTGAGCCTGATGAGGTTGGCGCTAAGACCAACGAAACGTTGCTCAAACTAACACCTGACTTTGGAGTTTTTATTCTCACTCCTAAATTAGCTCTTACTGATCGTGTGCTTATGCACAAAACCTCAAGAAATCATGTAATGTGAAACGTTTTCAGTTTGAAATTTTACATATACCAGACACTTCTCAGAACCAAAATCTTCTTATTAAAAACATGTTTATTTGCAATCCATACAGTTTACTTAGTCAAATAATAAGCTGTAAAAATTAAAAAAAAAATATAATTATGCTGAAATGTACCGTGAGTTCCTCATGCCATAAAATAATCGTTGGCTATAAGGAGACGTTGATTTGCAGTTTTTCTTATACAATTTACGAAAAGTGCTACTTTTCAAAGCTGTTAAGATTTTAAACTCCCAAAAAATATGTATTAAAAAAAAATTTTTGTCTCTTATCCCGCAACTTTATTACCACAGCAACAAGGTCCTGGAGCTTGATCTTTACATTTTTAATTGCCACAAAAACACAAATATATTTTCTACTTGTTTATAAATCTGAATTAGGATCTTGAAAGATTTCAGAGATTGCTGTGAGGGTACGATGAAAAACTAATCTCTCACTTAATGTATTCTTTATTTGTCGATTTTGACGCTGCTGTTCAAATCTCGATAAATTTTCCGCGTCAGTTGACACCTGAAATTGTATTTATTAGACACATTTGAAGTTTTTCTTCCAATTTACCCTCTTGCAACTTTTGGCATGCTTAAAATTTTTGTGACCCCTAAAGGCTGTTTTCTGTCAACTTTGTTAAGTTCTAATGTATTTGTTGGCAAGGTAGTTTGACGTCCGATTATCCTAAAAAAGACTGGTGAGCTTCTTAAGTAAACTCATTCTTGACTGAAGTTAACAGCAATTGTGACTGCCTGGATACCTCAGGGTGATCTTCTCTGGCCTGCTGTTGAAGCCCCAGACTGATCAGGAGAAAAATTACAAAGTCCACAGCTTTGGAGCTAGTTTTAGGGATCTTTCCCAACGTCTCCTGGTATAACGTCAAAGACGTTGGTGTCTAAAGCACCTTTTTTTCAGACTCAGTTGTTTTGGAGACTAAGGTGGGAAGATTGATTCGTGATGCTTGCTCGTTGGAGACTGTCCTGTTGGCTCGAGTTTTTTTTCTTCACAGCTGTTAGGTTTTCCCAGCGCAGACCTTAGAGAGGATCGGTGATTCCCGGTTAAATGCTTAGAGTCGAGAGGATAATATAGGGTCGTCACTGGGGTTCCCAACCTTGCGACGAACAACTCCTCTCGTGACGTCAGCCAGTGAATGACTGAGTGTGTTTAACAGTCGCCGGCTTTACATAGTCTTTAAGTCGACGAATAACAATTACGGACCTGGTAGTAAAAATGTATTTGTTGGCAAGGTAGTTCAAACTTAGGTGGCCCTTAAAAGAACCGATGAGAATTATAATTAAGTAGGGAGCGTAAATACTTCTATTGGCCCTAAAAAGGGCTAGTGGTGAAATTTCCAGTTATTCCTTATTATTATTTTTGATGATGGAGAGCCAGCTGCGGGTAGCTTGACTTTTACCCTCGGAGTCTCTGTGCATGAAGATTGTACATGAGGAAGATACGCCGCTGACCAAATGATATTTCGTCTTCAGGTTGTTCCCTGGATAACCAACCGCTGAACGTCATCAGTCGAGAAAGTGGGCCTGGAGAATACCTTCTCTGTAGGTATGCCGTTGGAACGATCACTAAGAAGTTGGCCGTTGTGGCTGCCCGTACTTTTCAGGGCTGTCTTCCCTGGCTTACATTTGTAGTAAAAAATTCTCTGACGGCACCAGGCCAGATTGTGGTACGGCCACATAACTCTGAAGTGTTGGAGCAGGTTGTGCTCTGGCTAAACACGTCTTCTAGTATTCCACCGGAGACGTTATCGGTTAGAATAAATTTTTTATTGGTGGCACTCGTCAATTCTGGAGATTCAGGGTGGAAGTAGACCTAGGTCACTTGCCCATTCCAGAAGAGTGTCGTAGGTAACCAGGACACCCAGCTACACGACTGTCACCTACGTTCCCGATGCAGCTTGGTGACGTGCCAGTAGACAACGGCAGACATTTCCGAGACGCTCTGGCCTATTATAACCACACTTATTTAATTCTGTTGCAGGTAGCTTCGATTTTATGTCGATACCACCTAGTGGATCCTACTGAACTAAAGTGAAAAGCTGGCGTATTTTTGCAAAACTTTGAGCTTATTTATTGCTATTGTTATTAAATTTTTTCAAGATGAAAACTGTACTAAAACTATCTAGTAAGTGTCAAGAATCAGTATGCAAAATTTCAGCAAAATCGGTTCAGTAGCTTTCGCGGTTAGTAATTGTAACGGTTTTAGCGACTTTGCTTCATATATTAGTAAGATGATCTAATGTCAACCAATTCTGATGAAATTATTATAAAGTTTTCTTTAAATCAGATGGTACATATTGCATAATATAAGTAATAAGATAGTAATTTAATTATGCAAGGTATTTTGTCATTGTAGACGAAATACCTCGGCAAATGCATCCCTATGTATGAGGATACATACCTGAAAAAATCTTGAAATCTATTAAGGAGGTTTGGGAGTATCATTCAGAGGGGTGAGAAACGGGGGGTTTTTCGTGCCCGCGCATCTGGGCTCCCTTTACCACGTACCTCCTCTTGCACGCTACAAACTTGAAACTGTACGACTATAACTGCTTATATTTTTGAAAAATGCCTGGTAAGGCTTGTTTTTTTTTGTCGAGCATCTTCCTTTTATACTAAGTTATCTATGAAAATGTTTTTTTTTCATTCCAAAACATTTAGAACATACCCTAATGTTTTATTAAAAGGCAAGTCT
Source organism: Copidosoma floridanum (assembly GCF_036245765.1). Taxonomy (NCBI): domain Eukaryota; kingdom Metazoa; phylum Arthropoda; class Insecta; order Hymenoptera; family Encyrtidae; genus Copidosoma; species Copidosoma floridanum. Next base: position 14,759,656 of record NW_028321898.1, on the reverse strand, counting down.
TACCTTGCTCTCTCATTAGAGACCGTGTTAAACTGTCAATATTTCATAATTTTTTTTTCGAAATTTTTCCATGGTAAAAAATCTGAAAAAACTCATACTCCTAACATGGTCAAATATAACATACATTTTTTTGGCACGTTTCTCCATTTTGAACTTTTCTGCTTAACCTCCTTAAGAAAAGCGGCGTGGAACCAAAAGAAGATAACTCAGTAAAAAATGTTACAATTTAACTAAATTACAAATTAGACTATTGGAGTATGTTTATGAAATTATTAATGCGATAGCTGCGATGCAAGAGAGTTACTTGGTTAATGATGAGCTTGTGAACTTAAAAATCGGGTAATTCCTTGAAAGTTAATAAAGTTGTTTACCAAGCTTGTCGTAGTTAACATGTAATGTAGTTGCTTGCTAGTAGTGTAAGTAATGTGTACTGGTTGTTTCTAACTATGTGTGATGTTTCTGGCTTACTATTATATTCGCTTAACCTGTATGTATTACCTCTAAGTCATTTCCATCATTTAGTCTTAATCTAAAGATATATCATCACTTAATATTACATCTCAATTCAACTGTTCTTAGTCAAACTTTTGCATCTACAGTTATTTCATTTTTATGCATCGAAGAATTACTTAGTTTGTTTTTCATTTTCGGTCAGCATGGGCCAGCGTGCATATTCATAAATCATCATTTTATTGCAGGTACGAGTAACTTGCAGGTGATTTACCTATTTTCTGATGCACGTTGATCCTTGCATAAAATACTTTAAAAACAACACGAAAAATTCCGAAGGAATGAGCAGAGAAAAATTATTAGTCGTTTTATTTTACCGACGTTATACAAGCATTAGAAGTATATTTAAAATATCAAAACAAATACCCAAAAAAAATTCAAACCATTCAAATGTACACTTTTTCCCATGTTTAGTTTTCAAAAATTTCAATTTAATATATAATCTTCTGGAAAAATCATTAAAAATTGCATTTATAAGATCTGTATGAATCTCCCAATTTTTGTTTGTATGAAAGATTACTATGCTACTGAAGAAAGCGGTATGAGCGTAAGTGACAGATATGACGTGACATTAGAGAAGTCATCAGCGTAGGTAGTAGGAAGCTGTTTTTAAATCATCGGAAGATTTGATAAAACTGCATAGTCTTACACTAGCCAGCCTACTTATTGTTAATATTTTATCGTGCCATAATATGTTGTTTATAATTGATCAGTTATTGAATATTTAAATATTTATTGAAACCACATCTAACTAACGTTGGTATGTTCTTTGTAACGATAATTGCACCACTTTTGTACACAATATCGTTTCATAGGAGGTATATTTATATTTGTAATTATATTATCTGCCACATAGTTGTAAAGAAGTATAACTTTATACGTGGGTACCCAAGCACCCACTGTCCACTGGTTTTTATTACCTAATTTACTTATACAGTAATAAAATTCTAATTTTATCTCACCTGTTGATAAGTCCGATGGTATTATTAGAATGAGCATTAAGCTCAAAAGAGCACTGCCGTGCAGTGTGCTGCTCTCCAATCTCAGCATGATTTCAATTTCTTTTCGTTTGAAAGCATATCTATAAAAAATATAACGTTATTAATAATTACATCAGATCCGAAACTACATTACATCGCAAGACTATCAATAAATTAAACTTAATATGTCTGAAAATCTTAAATTGTTTTTGTAAGTTTTCACTCTTCAGATGCAACACAAAAGTTTCTTTAACTAATAAGATTTTTGTTATTCGTATAAGATATTTAAAACCAACTCAACCTGCGTATATTGCAAAGGAAGCTTTACATTGGTCAAGTACAAGATTTTTCAATAATTCTTTTAGAAATTTTTTTAATGCACAATTTATCAGAATTGGTAATTGAGAAAAAACATGTGTCTGTGTGAGTATTAGTCTAAGCTATATATTTTGTAAAAGCACTTTCTTAGAAATTAATTGACCATTTGTAATTCGAAATTTTTTGTTATGCTATTTTTGTAGTGGACCATAATTAGAAGTAAAATTTCTTGCCTCATAAACATTTTTACGACGATTTTTCATAGCGAATATAGAAACAACTGTTTTGAAGAAAAGTTTTGCAGGGGGTCAGAGAGAGATATCGCTAGGAGAAGGGCTTGGTAAAATTATGGAAAGTTTTATTGAATTAAAATAACAGACAAAAACATGGAAATTTCCCTAATTTTTTAGAGGGCAGAAGGGGGCTGCAATAAGGACATGCCAGGCCTTAAAAATCCTTTAGGTGAGCTTCAGAGTCTCAGTGGGCTTTAAGTATTATTTTCTTGTGATTTTTTTCTAATTCAATAGCATACACTTGATACTTTGATTAAAACCACCAATGAATGAAAGAGGCGCATTGAAGTTTCAATTTGATCGAATTTTTTTTAACAAGTAACCTTCGTATACTTATTACTAATAGTTCGGCAAAGCTTCGTTCATCCAGACTTAAGATTCTGCCAAATTAGCATACAGTCGCTACCTTGATGTGAAAGACATATTTAAGTCGATTCGTTTTCAAACTATTTCGTACTTTCAGTACACAGCCCATGAAATAAGTAACGTTTCGAAACCAATAATAATAAAAAAAGAAACTTTAACTAGATGCTTGTTAATTTACTTCATTATACAATTGTTTATAGGTAACGTAGAGGAGCGAAACTAATTTCTGTTTCATTTTATTTTTTTTTTATTTATTATTTTTTATTTTTTGTTTATTATTTTTTTTTTAACAAACATAAATGTCAATGGCTCACAACTCTATTTTCGATGTATTACCGATGAAAAATAACGGCATTCAAAAATCTGCTCGGGGATATTCTAACCAGACATATTGACTGCTATTGCAGGAAGCTTCGTTTTAACTTCAACGATACCTAGCGGATCCTACTGAACGAAAGTGAAATATCAGTGTTTTTTGCAAAACTTTGAGCTTATTTATTGCAGTTATTCTTTATTTTTCCGTATAAAAAACTATACAACAACCATCTAGAAAAGTTATGAATTAGTATGCAAATTTTCAATAAAATCGGTTCATGAGTTTTCGTGGTTGGAGATTACGAAGGTCTTTGGGACTTTGTTTCATATATTAGTGAGATAAGAGTATTAATATTATTTTTACTTTTTTCCTTAAATGATGTCACTTTTTTCGAATTATTTACTTTTACTTTAAAGAGAGACTTGTATGACTTTAAGAAAAAAAAGTAAATAACCTTTAAGAAGGTACCTTTATCTGTGACTTAGGAATTAGTACGTTTAAAGGATTTAAAAGTTTCTCATATAATACGTGCAAAAAGTATTACTAAGAAGATGAAAAATAACTAGCACATTATACACTAAATATATGTATTCAAACAATCGATGGTTAAAGCCGTCGTATTTAACTTTAAATTTTATCGATTTTTTTATTAGTATCCTCCGCATACTTGAAACTAATAGTTCGACAATGCTTCGTTTATCCAGGCTAAAGGTTGTGCCAAATCAGTATTGATAACCCTGATACGTAAGACATATTTAATTAAGTCGACTTGCTTTAAATATATTTCGTACTCTCTGTACTGTTACGTGGGATTCTCGGTGCGGGAATAAATAGAAGCGTGACTTGTTGTTACTTATACTTTATTAGAGTTACTTATAATTAAGGGAAGTTGTGCGTGTATTATCATCTCGCGGACTTCGTCCTTACCCTCTCGCGTCTATCGCTGATCTCCTTTGGTCCCTTCTCTCTCAATTTCCTGTCACCTCTCTTCCCTATTCCTCTACCTATCAGGCCCAAGCCAGCAGAGGCGCACGCACGCATAGCTATATGCTATCGTACGTAACACGTCCGAGGCCGCGACGCTGACGTCCTCGGTGACGATTTTCTTTTTGATGTGTATGTCTGTGTTATGTTGTTTGTGTTGTATAGCATTTTCCGGTTAGAGTAAGGAGGGTGGTTTAAAGCGCTCTATCCTTATTATTTCTACTGGTTTAATTTGCTGTATTTTATGTATATACATTTTTTTTATTGTTTGCACGCTTCCCTTGTACAAAAAATTTATTTTAGAATTCGCTTAGTTACTTATATTAAATAATCGCTTAATTACATTTTTCTTGCTAATTATTTATGTACATATGCACTATACAGGGTTATGATAACAATTTATTTTCGCATTGGATAAAAATTAATATAATTGTCAGTTTCATATTTTTTTGATGTCAAGGATATCGACAGTCAAGGTCTTACTGTGTACATTAAATTTATTATTAATATTTTTTTTTGTTTTGGTTGCTTGGGCAATTATTGCCCTTGTATCAGTACGCCACTTAGATTTGTCTTGATACCTTCCTGTGAAATTATTGCTGGATTCAATGCCAAACTATTGTCCAGTGAGGTCTCCTTGGCTCTCCGACTGGTGTTCTTTCACTTGTTACCTGATATCATTCCATAACAAGTCAGTAGCGGGGCCCCCCATGGGAACGGCACTTAAATTCGACCATTGTGATAAGAAAGAGAAGGCAAGTTAAGTAAATATGCTGAATCCTTGCACCCAGCGTAACAGAGTAAAAATGATTTGTTTAATATTTACTATATGCTTATAGATTTTGCCATTAGGTACTTATTTTTGCACCCCTTTTACACATATATTTTTCTGGCCTTATGTTAAATTCTTATTTTTCTGTAACAACTCTTTTTTTTGTGTACAAAATGCTTATACTAATTTTCTTATTAAATACAACATTGTTTTTTTTCTTTTCTTTTTTTTTTTTCATTGCTTACATTAGTGGACGCTCAAGGATGTGTTGATTGCATACGCGATTCAATCATATACGAAATGTATTTTTTTTTCTTTTCGTCCAATGTCAGTTTAAGATATTTCTCAGCTATAATACATATTTGTTTCTTTCTCTGATTAGTGATCATGTACGTTGTTGGACGGGAAATTCATAGGAAATTCGTTGGTATTTTGGCGGCACTTTGTTGGTTTTTTTTTTTTTTTTTTTCTTCATTTCTGTATGATTCGCAACGTTTGGTTTTTTTTTTTTTTCACTGAATACATACTCTTGTCAGGCAATACGAGGGTTTTCGACTTTCCTTTACGTTGTCATAATCGAGCTGATTTTTTTTTTCTCTGGTGTGTATCTCTTCTGCCATGGTAGTACTAGCATTCGCTAATAGTCTTGTGTAGTGTTTCCGTAGCAGGGTTGCTCCATTGTTCTGGCAATTTATGTTTTATGTCCACTGTGGACTTTGAGGAACTTTTATCACAGGTGTCTGCTTAGGATGTTCTGGCTTCGTTTATGAGACTGATGACTCATATAGGGTTTTTCCCATATAAATACGTATGTATGTACATATCTAATGTATGTGTATGTTTTTTTTTCTTTTTTTTGTGAGAACTATCTCCTATGAGTTCTGCTATGTTGTATTACTATGCATGTAGATGCTATTGTTATTGTCATGGTGAAATGCTGTCTCAGATTTAATTGTGATTTTGATCCCTTATACAGTGGAGGAAATCTTATCTTATATGGCTTCCAAACCAAATATGTGTGACTATTTCCCTTGTTCAGTTTTATTTTAGTCTCGTTATGTAAACGAACTCCAGAATATACAGAAGTTGCTGTCATCCTCTGATAACCGTTGATTTTGATAGTAGGTAAGGAATATCAGGATTGGCTATGAGTAGAGTACTTGACGGATTATAGCTGAGTGCGCAATTGGTAAAAATTTTCCAATTGCAGCTGTATTTCTTGATAATTAAAATCAAAATAATTTGAAAATAAGATCTTTTTTTTTTGTTAAAACTTTGCATGTCTCACCTCCTTTAGAATCTACTAACAACACTATTCTGAAGTGCGTCACATTTAATTGTAATTGTACTTGTAATTATTTTGTTATTAAATCCCTTTTTTTTTTTTGTATTGTTAACAGTGTTTTTCTTTTGATTGTTTTTTTCTTGTAGAAAACAATGATAATTGTTATTAGTGACTTATTTATTATTATTCTTATTATATTTTTTCTATGGTTTCGAGTATAAACATATGATATTTTTAATATAAACAATATTTCTTATTGGTTTTTTTTTTTTTTTTTGACAATGCCTTTTCTTTTTAAGGGTTGCAAAATATAATAAGTATATCTTTTACTTTCTTACCCATTTTCCTGTAAGTTAGATGTTGTACAGCCAAAAAAATTTCATGTTAGTATACTCTTCTCTTTTTTATTTTTCTTTCTTCGCCTTTATTTTGCGAGTGCGTCCAAAGGTCACAACGAAAAAAAGTTTTTTTTTTTTTTTGTGTATTTTATTAATATTGTTCCTTTAGGAAAGTGGGGTGTTAATTGTCTAAATGTCTGTTGGTTACGTAGTTATTAGTTATTTTATATTTTCTCTTCGTATAGTTTGTTGTTCACTCGCAGCTCGTCTGAGGGTCGCAAATTAAAAAAAAATAACGCTTTTTCCTATATATATATTTATGCACGTACGATTCTGTGTATCCTGTCTTTCTATACAACATACTTTATCGGTATACTATCTTTATAACTCTTATACTCTGTATTGCTTCTGTCAGTATTATTATTGTTATATTACTATCATTATTATTATTAACACTATTAATATTGTTACAACTATTTCCGTTGTACTCTTTTTAGTTAATGGCTTACAGTCGCTTTAAGGGTTTGGTGGAGATGGTGGTTCAAGTGGGGGCCTTATGCGTTTTTCGTTGGGCTCCCACACTCTTCCTTCCTCTCTCTCACTCTTTTCCTCGCTCTCCATATCACATGCGTCCTCTTCATCGTTCTCTTCGTCTTGTTTGTTTACAGCTTAATCGTTGCTATCCCCTTCAAAATTTTCTTCTGTGTTATTTCGAGGTTCCTGGGTATCGAAATCGTCGTTTTTATCTGCGATTTTTCTATGTGGAGTATTTAACTGTCGTTTACGGGTTCTGTGTTGTGTTTTCTCTGTTATACCCTTGTTGGTAAATGGTGTGCTCGTCGTTTTTACTCCTTTTTCCATGTTTTTCTCTTTGCACATGTACGCCAGTTTATCGTTCGCTGGTCCTTGCAACAGAATTTTTTCTTTGTCATTTACCGCTGTAAGGGTGTTTTTATCTGCCTTATCTTTTAGTTTTTCCGTCATTTTCCGTTTTCATCCTGTGTCTCTACTACTGCAGCTGTAGGTACTTGATACTTGTTCGCTTCCTCTAAGTTTTCTGGGCTTCTTTTTAATTGCCTTCTCGTCTGGCTCGTCTGAGTCAGACATTTCTATTTTGACTTTCCTGTTCTTTCGAATTAGATTCCTCTGTCTCTTTGTACGCATTTTATATATTCGTACTGGTGCTGCATTTATGTCTTCGTGATTGTCCCTTTCCTGTTTTTCCGCAAGCTCATACAGCTCCCGACGTGGTAGTTCTGAGTTTTCTTCCCCTTCTCTAAGTACTGGATAGCGAGAAAGAGCATCCGGTGCTTTATTTTTCTGCCCCGGTCTATAGACAACGTCAAACTCATATCCACGGAGTTCTGCTTTCAATCTTGTGAATCTTAAGTCCGGTATCTTCGATGTGTGGAAATGTTTGAATGGTTCATGGTCAGTTATGACTGTAAATTTACGACCGAATAAATATGGCCTGAACTGCTCCTTGGCGTACACTATCGCCAATAATACCTTGTCGTATGTCGGATATCTTAATTCACTGCCCTTTAAGCATCTGGATGCATATTCGCAAGGGTGATCTTTGCCTATCTCTCCCTGGCTTAAAATTGCTCCAATCGCGTAGTTGGATGCGTCGGTTGTTACGATAAAGGGTTCGTTTATATCTGGAGCCCTCAGTACTGGCTCACTGCACAGAGAGTTTTCAAGTTTTATAAATGCATGTTCTTGTTCTTCTTCCCAATTAAATTCGGCTGTTTTCCTTGTAAGCTTTGAGAGAGGTTGGGCTATTTTTGCGTAATCCTTGATGAAACGTCAATAGTACCCCGCCAACCCGAGGAATTGTTTTATTTTCCTCGCATTTGTTGGCTTAGGAAAACTTTTTACTGCTTCAATTTTTTTCGGATTTGTTTTGATCTGGTCGTTGCCTACAATATGACCGAGCACTCTCACTTCCTTTCTAAGGAATTGGCATTTTCTTGGTTCTATTCTGAGGTTCGCATCGGCTAGCCGTTTTAAGAGCCTTTTGAATCTTATCTCATGTTGTTCCAAGTTTTCTGCGAAAACCATGATGTCATCCATATATACCTCTATCTCGCGTCCTTGTAAGCCTGCTAGTGCCATTGTTATCACTCGCATGAATGTACTTGGCGAGTCTATGCATCCCATCGACATTAGTTTATTTTGGTAATGTCCGTTTAGTTCTGAGAACGCAGTTTTATGAGAATTCTCCTCGTGAATCTCTACTTGTAACAACCCACTCTTCAGATCTACCACGGTTATATATTTTGCAGCCACTAAATTTTTCCAAATTTCATTCTGAATTGGCAGTGGATAGCACGTACCGACTGTTATTTCGTTCAATAGCCGGAAATCTGGTTCGATCCTCCAGCGGTTTTCTTCGTTTAGTCCCACGTTTTTCGGGACAATCCACATATTTGAGTTATATGGGGATGTCGATGGCTCAATTATTTGTTGCTGCAGTAGTTTATCTATTTCTCCTTGCATCTGTTCCTTTAGTTTTATTGGATAGCGTACCCTTTTGGCAACTATTGACTTCTCTGTTGCCGTTGTTATTCAATGCTTAAGTAAGTTTGTAGCCTTTAGTGGCTCGCCGTCGAGGCCAAACACGAACGGAGTGTAGTTTATGAGGTCCCAGACGTGGTTTAATTCTTCGAAGTTGCAGCCAGATGTATCGACGATTTCCATTATTTTGCTTGCTCAAGTCGCTACATCCGATTTCTTAATATCTTTGAAATTTTTAATGTTGCTTTAATATCATCATTATTTTTACCGTTTACAGCATTTCTTTCTTTTATAAGTTCATTATTTTTCACCTTTCCATCTGAATTTTTAGTGTTAAAAAGCCCAATCATGGTGTAGTTTAACCCTTCAGCGTCGTCCCCAGCGATGCTGAATGGTTTCGCCCCTTGTCTGGTTTCACATTCGAAAACATTTACTTCCAATATTGGTACGTCAATTTGTTTGTCTGTTATGTTTATAATTTCTGCATATATTTTTGAGTTTTTATTTTCTCCTATAAAATTTCCAAATAAGATTCCCTCCTTTATATTTTGTAGAGGGACCCAGCTGACTTGTACGTGGCTGCTATCATCTTTTATACGCGCAAATATTATTTTCCTCGATTTTGCGGAGATTTTAAAATATTCTGGTTTTAGTAATGGGATTCTGATGCCTTTAAATTCAACATAATTTTTTAGGCGCTCATGAGGCCATATACAACTTAAATAGTCCCAGCCAATAATGCCTTCCGTTTCTATCGGAAAGGTATCGGGGACTACGTGCAGATTCATTATTATACCATTAAGAGGTATTTTAGTCATCCCTAACGTGCAGCGTGCTCCGTGTGTGACGCCAGTTATTAGGAATTTTTCTCTGCTCTCTATGTGCGTGTCTGTAGTGAGACAGCATTCTTTTATAATTGATATTTCGGCACCAGTATCCGCGTAAAATTTTGCATTGTAAGATTGCAGCTGATTGCTGTTTAATATTACTGATGATGGTGTGCTTCCAGTACTCGATATCTTTACCTTGCGGAGAGGTAGGTTCATGCTTTCGTGGATTTTTTTTGCACCAGCTAAAGGGCTACTAGTTATAAATTCCGTTTTAATTCTTTTTTCTTTGTGAGCATTTTCAGCCGTTTGAGAAGCCTGTTCGGAGTCTGTTTCTAGCGATACTTTAATTGTTTCTTTTCTCGTATACTTTTCTTTGCGTGATGTCTCACTAGCTTTACCTCCAATGCGTATTTTATTTGACTCTGCTTGCTTCTCTCCTTCAGCTGACTCCGTTTTGTTTTTATGCTCTATCTCCTTCTCTATTCTTGGGGCCCGCTCGGCGCTTGGGGAGCACGACGAGCATCCTGCGAGTTTAAATGTTCCGTGCTACACGTGGATACTTTTTCATCAGGTGCATCATTTGTTCCATTCGGAGGTTCTCTGTCGTTATAATTTTCATCCCTATTATAATTTCTGTTACAATTATAATTTCCTCTATAATTATTGTAGTTACCGTACTGGTTGTTGTAATTGTTATTTTCATTTCTTGAGTAATCAGCGTTTCTGTTGTAGTTATTATATCTCTTGTAGCCTGTATTGTTGTAGGGGTTCCTTCTATAATCGTTGTTATAGTTTTGGCTATATGTATTAGAGGGGTAATTATAATTATTTCGGTAGTTAAAATTTCCTTCCGTATTTTCCCTGTTATCATTGTTGAATTGTTCGCGTCCATCACTCCGATTTATTCTCCTATTTTCTGCGTCTCTTACTGGTGTGCGGCATTCCCTTATATAGTGCCCCCTGCGTTTGCAGTAAGCACAATTTTTATCCCTTACGTTTTGTTTATCTTGTGATACCTGCACGGGTGGATCATTCGCTTTTATGTCTGGGGTTTGAATTCTCTTATTCGCTGCGTCTGCTACTAATTTCACACGTACTTTTGTAGCATGCTCTCCGTATTCATTGCAATATGAGCAATATTGATAGTCCCCTGTTATTTTATTTTTATCTGTTGTGTCGCGTACTTCTGCCTGCTCATGCCTGCTCGCACGATCATCCGTATCTCTTGTTTATGCTCTCGCTCGGTATGTTTGGGCCTCGATTCGTGCCGGCATTATTTGTCGTAGGCTTAAGTCACTTTTCATTTTTAGCGTGGCTACTATAGCTTCGCCTAACATTTTCGGGTTAAGGCATTTTACCCTGTAGTTGTAAAGTGATTTTATCCCGTACGTATATTGCTTTATGGCTTCTTTTTCAGCGCTCTCCTATTGTGTGTGTCCTTGCCCGGGTAATAGTGTCGTATCCGAATCGTATAGGGTTGTCATTCTATCGTATAATTTTTGAACGCACCTGCTGTATTCCTCTACTAATTCCCCTCTGTATTGTTTCACTACTTTTAATTTTGCCAATAACGTGTTAACGCTTCCGATGCTGCTATATCTATTTTTCAATTCTACCAAGAATTCATCTACAGATGAGAATTGTGCCAGGCACGGTATAAATTCGGCTGCTGTTTCTTTCAGCTTATTTGCTAGTAAGCCTACAAAAAATTTGTCATATACGGGGCTTACTGTCCACGAAACCACTCTTACCATTTGTTCAAAAAGGGGTAGTTTGACGGAATTGCCGTCAAATATCGGTATGTTTGCTGCTAGGTGACGACAGCGTGTTCTGAATTGGGCGTTCGTAATAAAAATTTCCTATGTAATGTGGGGGTACTGTAAATCAGTCTTGGGCGTTTGAGTAATTTCTATTTGCCCAACCTGACTTGTCTTCTCCTGCAGAATGAAGTGGTGCCGCTGTGTTTTGTCTATAATAATTATTGTCGTGGTTTGTATTGTGAGTGATGCCATCGTTCCCGATTTTTTGCTCACCTTGAGTTACTGGGGTTCGCATACACAAAATAATGCGAACGTACATGAAGGGCCAGTGCATTTTACATGCTGAGTCCCTTACAATATAATTTCTTCATTTTAAGTTCTTTAGTGACGATCAAAATTAAAGAGTAGGACTATTTACAGCATAATAAAGATTTATTAAAATTGTTTTTTTATGTTGCATGGTAATCAGTAACTCAGTGTACCTTAAGATTTCCTCTCAAATTCAGTTTTTTCAAACGATTGTAAAAATAATAGTTCAGAATGTTGTTGAATCAAAAGCTATGTACTATTTACTACAACTGTTAGGTCAAAATTTCATTAGAATTCAGTTGTTAATCACCACTTAATGTACATTTTTTAAATAAAATATTTCTTTAATATAACGAAGATAGTTTTTTTAGTTTGAATTTGTATTTTATAGAAGAACAACTTTTTTCAATGCCTAACAATTTCTAATGCATATCCAATTTGGAATAGTTATAAATTTAAAAAAACTTGTTTTCCCATATCCATTCTCATAAAAGGTATAAAAAAGTATTTATTGTTAAAGACCCATTACGCTATTCCTATATAAAGATCATGTGCTTGATTCCATAAAAACTTGTCAAATTAATTGTGAGATCCAACCAGCTACACAACTACTCACACACAGATGGACACATTTTTTGACAGAATGTATAGGTATATTGATTGTGAGGCTGAAAAATGATAATGACGTGTTATTTTAACACTCGGTTCCTCGTTTACAGAATAAATAATTTCTCAATAGCCATACGCATGCAGAAGCCATGTATACGTAAATTTATAATTATCGCGGTTCCACAAAGCTTATCCACAGCAAAACTTTATTCATAGGAGAAAAAAAATGATAGTCATCACAGAACTGTCATTCTTAAGTTTTTCACGACAAAAGATTACACTTACACAGTATATCATTAACTAATAATTTTTCAAATACCAGAGACAAATGACGATGGATATTTTGAAAGCTTGCTGATGGTAAATAAAAAACAACAACAATACATTCTTTTCAAAAAAGACAATACATTCTTTTCAACTTGTTTCAAAACTATATCAGAAAATACTGGGCTTACACATCCGTCCATAGGATACCTTATGATTTGCTGAAAAAAAAATTTAATGAACTGAAAACAAGTCGAGGCAAGCAACAACTCAACACCCTACATAAACTCGTCCATGGACATATTAACGTGATTATGTAGGTACTTCCACCTATTTTTTATACCTCTAATAATGAGATAGTGGGGAAGATTCGTGTACAGGGATCTCTTGAAAAGGTCTCCATGATAAGACGAAATATTGACTTACATAAACAAAAAATTTTTGTTCAAGAAAACTAAGTGGTGTCTTATTGATGATGTAAACTCCAGATAATAATGAAGTTACCAAAAAATGACCAAGTGGAAGTTCTAAAGGAGGCATATTGTCTAAGTAATTTTTAATATTACAATTTAAGTTTTCGTTTTCCAACTTTATAATAATTTGAAATTTTAAACCATTAGCATTCATTCAACAAAAATAATATTTGTTACATAAAGCTTACTAAAAAAATATTAGTTTTTTTTCATAAATTTTCTCGCACAGGGCTTTTATTCTTAATAAAAGTTCAAAAGCACAAAATTCAAATATTGAAAAACTGATAAACATACATATTCATTCTTAAGTTTTGAAAAAAAAACGCCAAATGCAATACAACGAATTTATTAATGAATAAATAAGTAACAATATTTATTTACTCATGGGTTACAGAATTCATTGCAACAGCATGGCAACATAAAAATTGCCTATACTTAATCCTCCGTCCTTGAGGAGACGAAAGTTATACCATGCTTTTATTAAAGTTATTATTTTTATATGCCTTTAGTTATTAAACATAGTGCAAGGAAATGCACATTATTATTGGAAATTTATATTTGCTTGGAATGTTGATGTTGATGATGATCTCAAAACCCAACTTATTATAATAGTTTTAATTTGATCATAATGAGACTTATATTTATAATATAGTAATTAAAAGACTACATGAAAAAATAAGCTACTTCTTAGTTTCAGTTTTCACTCTCGTCAGCAGTGCTGAGTGATTAACTCCTTGTAATACAAAATTGCCAATTTTAAGTACGGACCAGGCGAGATCACCTAAATTTGTGCTTCAATGGTTCACCCTATCTTAGCTATCTATCTCTACTCAATTCTGCAGACGATGGGCTCTTAGGTTTGACGTCAAATACACCATAGGCTGTTGTGTAAAAAAATTAAGATTAAAGTAATAACTAAAAAGTTTAAAAATCGTACAAGGAACTTTTTATTGATTGGCTAAGTAGTAAAAAAATTTTCATCATCTGTGTGATTGTTCAAGTTAACTCAGTTACCTTGACTTTTGTAAGTACGTGTACGATAAAAATCAATTTTCTGCGTATTAGTTTATTAATAAAAGAGTATTTTATAATGTCTTCATTTTTTTTTCGTGACTCATGAAGTACATTGGTACGTATAGTAAAAAAACATTTACTTATAAAAGACTTGCATGTATGCGAATCCATAGACAAGTTTGTTAGAATGTAGTAAGCACAACTGCACTTTACAATCCCAATACTGAACACTTTGTACCAGTAAAAAAAAGAGTGATGACGCAAACAACACTGAGACATAATGTAATTTTTACACTTGAAATAATCCCTTATCGCCCAGCACATTCGTTGAGCAACTTTCATTTCTTTCCATGGCCCTGACATTTACTGAGTACATAGGATGGACTTAAGTATAGATCTGTCCTTCGTAAAACACTTACAGCAAACATGGTCACTTGTTGTAACCGTCTAGTAAAGGTACCGTTAAAGAAAATGTCTCGCTATTCATTTTTTCCAACTCAGCTTTATTATTTTTAAAGTCAATAATAAAGCTGAAGTAAGAAGAAAAATTTAAAACGAAATAACTTAAAAAACTATATCAAAGCCCTTGGACTAAATTTTTGTATATGCTTTAAACTAAGTGTAGTTGTGATGGGAAAAATCGTTCGAAAATAAAGTGAGCTCGAGTTCTATGCAAAAGTAGTGTCTATAACAAGAAGTGATGCTTGTATATTTTTAAAGCGGAAGCACATAATGAAAACTTTTTTTAAATTAAATTGCGTGAAATAGTGCATTTATAATGATTTTAAATTTCCAATCTTAATGAATGGATTCAAAATTTTTTTTTAATTCAGCTCGAAAGTGCAGGCAATAATATAGAAAAAAAATGTGGTGAACAAATTATCAGTACAGCAACTCCACAACACTATCTGCTTTCAATTTCATAGTAATTTTTTCTCGGCCGTCCTTTTCAAGGTTCTACACTTATCGACATCGAACGAAAGGTCGTTTATGGTATGACTCTTAACTTTCTTCAATAATACACACCATTTCTCGCAAGATTCCTTAATTCTTAATATATAGAGATTTTTAATTTCGATACAATGTATTATACCAGATACTGTATGGACTCATTGATGTATCAAGTGGAATTTCCCTTCCCTTATCCAAGTTCAAATCAATAAGAAGTATGAAGAAAATCATTGCTCAACAGCTAGATAAAACCTTTACAAATAGTATTCCATACCATTTTTATAAGAAAATTAAACGTTTTAAGGCGGATTTTTGTATTTTATAATTTTTATCCTGATTTTTTTTTTTTAATTTAAGTAATCATTTTTCCATTTTTTCAGAGAATAATTGTCAATGCACGTAAAAAGTAAGCAACAAAATAAGATTTATTTTAATAAAAAAATTAGTCGGAGTAAATAATCTAATTAGTGTTGCTCTTTCAAGTCGAAAACTCAAAATCTTTGAACCAAGTGAGTTTAACTTTTCTATCTACCTTATGGTACTTAATTTTGTTTCACAGTAAAATATAGTAGCATTGTGCTGACTTCCTTTTCCCCTCAAGAAAATTTAGCTTATGTACCAAAAGAGAACTGTGGGATGTTGCAATAAATCCCGAAATACTTTTAAAATTATGAATACATGTTTTTAATTTAAGAAATACTTTAAATACAAACAGTCTCACAATTTTTTTTATTCATTCAAATTTTATATATTTGTGAAAAGTTTTGATACAATTAAAATGACGATTGAGGGGTTTGTATTTGAACATCAAAATAGTAGACACCGTTTTCGGAAAATTTAATTTTTAATCAACACATATTCCTATGTGACAATTTTTTCACGAATATCACAATTAGAAAGATGTAAAATTTCGATGGAATTACAAGTTGCAACGTATTATTATAATAGAAGACCTGTATAGTTGATGATTTTTCTACCATGTTACCTAATCTGCTTAATATTTAATAGTATTTCCTACATCGTCAGAAATAGCAAAGATTCATATTAATCAACATAAATTCGTAAGGAATTACATAGAAATTGTCAGAAATAAATATCATTCTGATTTATTAAATAAACACATTCGAAACCATCGTAAGAACATTCTAAATAATTTTTTAAAACAGTCTGGGAAGTACTTTGTAACCGGTATTTTTACTTGTTTATTTCAGTATTTTTTAGTGCATTTAAGGACACGCAATAAACTTAACACACGAGGAAACTATCTAAAGTGACACAATCCCTTAATATAATAATTTTTCATACTGATTTTAAATTTAATTCCAAAGTACTTACTTAATTATCCATCATTAGGCTTTGATGAAACAACTTTATAGTGGTCTTGGTCCCCAGTGCCCATCTCTTCTTGGGCGATCACCACACTGAAAGTGCATTAGTGGCAAATGCTATTTTTTCTACTAAGAGTGCAGCTTAAAAATGTTTAAAGAAAACACCTAAGGTAAAAAAATACATTTCCTTGATTCTGCCTTAGTAATCTCGAAGACTCTTTACATATATGGAAAACTGCTAATATAATTTGCTTATTCTTTGAGAGAGGAGGGAGGTGATTTACAACAGAAACCGTTGTTTTATTAATAGTTAGACATACGTTTTGGCGAAAAGAGAGGGAATCAAATATGGTAGTACTTAGAATTGCAAGCAATAATAGTTATACATAAATAGAACTTATACAAAATAATAGTTTTTCCTATCACAGGTTAAAGTTTTACTTGAAATTTTTCATCACCTACATTAGTTATCACTTACATCA